>NW_020536999.1:4223495-4245630 GCF_003426905.1 Ctenocephalides felis | reverse complement strand
TTCAAAAATCAAAGATTGTCAAATTAAACACATATGTTTATTATTGACATAGTGGTTCAATTCCACCAAACACCAAATTTGTAACCACCAAACAGACAATCAAACCAAACTTTGAATCTTCCACTTAATGGTCTAATTTTAATTTGAAAAGTTATATAGTCCTATTCCACCCTGTTTAACTTTTTCAAACATTATTTTTCAACATCTCGAATTGTAATTATAAATGTCACCTTTCCAAATTTTGTATTTTAGAATAGAATAGAGCCTTAACGGTGTGGTTTTGTATTTTAGAATAGAGTGCCTTAACGGTGAGGTTAAGAATTTTTTTAACTAAAATATTTGAAAGTATAGGGAAAAGATGTATAATGGAACATCACCTTGATTCTTACAACTTTTCTATGAAGGTGTCCATTAATCACGTGATATTATTAAAAATCACGAAATATCACATGAGGAAGGGAAGGGTATAGTAAGATATCACGTGTATTTAGTTTTACTTGAATTTAAAAAAAAATTCAAACATTTTCAAAAAATTCAAAAATTTTACATTTTTTTTGTAGCTAAAAATATATGTGAGGTTTGGTGGGGAGGGGGAGGGTCCAAAAATCCTCAAAAAGTCAATCACGTGATTAATAGACGCCCCCTATCGAGAGAAAAAGTACAATAGTATAGAGAACCAGGTTACAAATTTTCGAAAAACAGCAAAAAACACATTTCCACAATGCAGCTGGGAGTTTTACTGAACATAGTCAGATAGCTGTTTATTCGATATGTGATATTCGGTGTGATATAATCGGTTTGATTTTTACAATATAATTGCTTTGAAAAATAGTTCAAAATTTCCAAAATATTTCAAAGTATGAAAAACAATCAAAATTTTCAGAAATGTAATTTTTTTCAAAAATTTTAAAAATCTTAAAAATCGGTTTTTACGTTTAAGTTCTGAAAAAATGAATCTTTTTCGAAAATTTTAATATTTATACGGAAAGTTTTACCAATTTGTCTTAAGTTGTAATTGCCATTAATAAATACTTGTTTATGAGCATGATGGGTAAACATGGGTAAACACAGAACAAATGTTCATTACTTCTATTTTAGTGATTTGCGCACTCAACAGAGGGTCTACTACTATGCCCAAAATCATTCCTAATTTACAAGAACTGATTTTGAATATAGTGAACTTACTTTAAACGTTTGATATTTTTTCAAATTTTTATTTTTGTTAAAGCGATCAAGTTAATGTCAATTTGTAATATATAGAAGATTCAGGGCAACTTTTAGTATTAAAAATGTTAAAATTGCAATTTTTCAGTTAGTACATCGATTGCACTAAATTTTCTCTCAATTAATATTCTCAAATTGCAAATTCTAAAATTATATCTTTAAACATAAATTTACAATTTATAAAATCTATTTTATCCATTATTACACTATTTTAGTGTTTTGCACACTCAACAGAGGGCCTAATATGCCCCAATTCATTACTAATTTAAAAGAACTAATTCTGATTATAATGAACATACTATAGACGTTTGATTTTTTTATATTTTTATTTTTGTGAAAACATCAGGGTTATCTTTTCTATTCTTTATCTAGAATCAAACCCAGTGGTAGATTTACGTGCTATAGTTGGTGGCGCCTCTATCGAGCGGGACAATAATTAAAATTGATGTAATGATAAGGCGCGTGTGTTTGTGATCTATTTATATTACTTTTATCTATGAGTAAAGTATTGTGAACATTTAATGTAATAATTAAATATTATGGTTAAATTCAACAGTTCTTTTTAAATAAAAAGGTTAAAGGTTCACTTGTGGGTGCGATGAAAATAATCAACTGAACCTTTACTCTGATAAATGCGTTTTTTTTATCAAAAAATTCATTTTACAAGAAATATATTAAAATAATAGTTATTCCAACTATGCTGATGAATATTTTTGTAGAAATTCCAGATCAAGGTTATATACAGTGTTATCTTTATAAAAAAATGGTATTGTACAAAAACCAGATCAAGATTATATACAGTGTTTTACTTCGAATTTAAAAATAAAGTGAGGTTACTTTGAGAACTTGTGATCATTTCAAATCTCTACACGACAATATATTATAATCATCATTAGAAGTAATTTGTCACAGACTTATGTAAATATATATATATATATATATATATATTAAATCTTTTATCCTGTGACAAATAATATAATAACGAGACGACAATTGCTAAAGAGTCGAAATGTAAAAGTGAACAATTGGCGGTTGCAAAGTGTCTGCAGATGGTGGTGTTGCAACATTTAATATAATGTCTATAACAAATGGAGGTTTAGTGAGACAATGGACATGGAGGTTAATGGATGGAGGAGAAATTAGATTATTGAGTTTAGTGCGAATGAGCCCTTATATATTTTATCAATTGGTATTATATAATACGTTATGTTATATTTTTTAATATAAGATGGAAATTTAGTTTCGGGTACTCTTTTTTGTTTAGCTTAGGAGAAACTAGATGAAATTTACTAAAATTCTGCAAAAATAGTTTTATATGCTGTAATTCAAAGTTTTGAATGAAATGAGTTTGAAATTGCAATAGTGGCTAAACTTTTGATACATGAAGAGTCAGACTAGATTTTTTTGTACATTTTATAGAATAACACAAAAAGTTTGTTCCGGGAACTCTTTTTGGTTTACTTTAGATAAAACTAGATAAAATTTACTAAAGTTCCTTATACATACATTCATAAGCACTTATACAAAATTTTGAATAAAACGCTTTGAAATCGTTATTATAAAGTGACTACATTTTCAATATATGAAGATTTAGAAGACGACATTTTTTTACATTTTATTAAATAACACGAAAAGTTTGTTTTAGGCAACTTTTTCAATTTTGTTTGTTCCAGGCACTCTTTTTAATTTACTTTCGGAGAAACTACATAAAATTTATTTCAATTCTGCAAAAATAGTTTTATATGCCCTCAAACAAAATTTTGAATAAAACTCATATTTTTTACATTTATTTTTATATATATTATAATTATTTATATATTTTATATTTATTTATATTTTCAAAAAATGAAAAATTAGATATTCCTCCACATTTTATTAAATTACACAAAAAGTTGGTACCGGGCACTCTTTTTTGATTACTTTAGGAGAAACTAGATAAAATTTACCAAAACTCCTTATGAATAGTTTTATATGCCCTAATACAAAATTTTGTAGAAAACGCGTTTGAAATCGCAATTATAGATTGACTAAATTTTCAATAAATGAAGAGTTTGACGATATTTTTTTACATTTTGTTGAATAACACAGTTTCTTTTAAGCATCTTTTTAATTTACTCTAGGAAAAACTACATAAAATTTACTAAAGTTTTGCAAAAATAGTTTTACATTTTCTTATACAAAATTTTGAATAAAATGAGTTTGAAAGCGTACTTATATAGTGACTAAAATTAAATATATTAAGATTTAGACGAGGTTTTTTTTACATTTTATTAAATTACATAAAAAGTTTGTTCCGGGCACTATTTTTAATTTATCTTGAGAGAAACTAGATAAAATTCACTAAAATACCTTATAAATACTTTTATATGCTCTCAAACAAAATTTTGAATGAAACACGTTTGAAATCGTACTTATATAGTGACTGAATTTTCAATATATGAAGAGTTAGACATTTTTTGAATAACACAAAAAGTTTGTTCCGGTCACACTTTTTGATTTATCTTAGAAAAAATTACATAAAAATTACTAACATTCCTTCTAAATAGTTTTGTATGCCTTAATACAAAATTTTGAATAAAACACGTTTGAAATCACAATTATATAGTGACTAAATTTTTAATATATGAAGATTTTGATACGATTCTACATTTTATTAAATAATACGAAAGATTTGTTTCAGGCACTCTTTTTAATTTAGCTTATCAGAAACTAGATAAAATTTACTAAAAAAAACTCTATAAGTACAGTCTTAAGAAAATCCATTAATATTTACTTATATAATATTGAAGTGTTTAACTGTGTTTTAATGATCACTTAATGTGATTAATTAAAACGCTTTATCTAATTCATATATATATATATATATATATATATATATATATATATATATAGATTCTATGAATTGTGCAATATCATACTATTTTCCCCGTTATCATTAAATAATCCGACTTATCAGCAAATTCAATGTTAAATCACAAATAATAATCTCACAATCAGATTTATTAGTTTGAGTTATTTATGACGTTGTTGTCTATACAAAATTAAAAATTTCCAAAACTTTTGGGTGAAATTAATAAAAAAAAGTGTGAAATTAGGAATTTGGTTCTGGCTTTGAAATGGGGCGACCTAGTGTTGAGGAAAAAGGTGAAAATTATATATATATATATAAATATATATATATAAATATATTATATATAAATATATAATATATAAAAATCTATTATATATAAAAAAAATATATATATATATATATATATAAATTTTCAAATTATAATTCTTTTTCGAAATTACACATTTATTTGTAAAAGTATTCTAATGCTAATGGGTTAAAATTCCAAAGATGTATTTTTAATCACCAAATTTTTAAACAACAAATTTGCAATTTTGATATTAAATTTAATTAATTAATCCAAATCAAAAGAATACATATTTCTAATTTTTTGAATGTAACTTTTAGTATTAAAAATGTTAAAAGTACAATTTTCCAGAGAGTACACCAATTGCACTAAATTTTCCAGAAATTTAAATTCTCAAATTAAAAAAAAATTAATTCTACCTTTATAAAAAATATACATATAAACTTACAATTTAGTAATTTTATTTAATCGATATTGAAAACCAAATTTCAAAATGCAAAATTCTCAAATTAAATTTTTAAATTTCAATACTTCATGATTGCTCTTTTAAAAATGATGATTTAATCAAATACAAAATAAAAATTATATTCAACTTTTTAAAATTTTCAATTTCCAAATTCTACACTATTAAAAACAAACCTTAAATTCTAAAATTTAAAATTTAAATTCATCATATTCTATCAAAATTCTTCGTACATATATATTATAAAATATATCATGTTACACTGCAGTACCATATTCTAGATATTCATTTTTTATTTATTTAATTATTAATTATTTTATTTATTTAAATAAATATTTTTAATTTGAAATTGTAGAATAGTCAAATTTAAAAAAAATAAAATCTAAACTTTCTCTTATCTTCTTCTATTTTTTTAAATTCAAAATCTACAATTAATGTATTATTTTCTTCAGAACTCAAAATTTACCTTAAATTTCTTAAGCACCGTTCAAAAATTCAAGATTTTTGAATTTAAAATCCCAAATTTTTAAATTTGAAATTCCAAATTTTTAAATTACTAAATCAAAATTTTCAAATTCCTAATACGAAATTATTATTGGAATATATTTATATCGTTGGAATATATAATTTAGTGATGTAACTACAAATAATTAGTCGAATTCACGATTCGCACGCGGAATATTAGATGTCACATGCGAAAAAAATTTGGCGGAAAATTTCGGAATTTCAATTCAATATGTGACGAATAATATTAATATATGCATATATACAAATATATATATATACATATATATATATATATATATAAATATATATAAACACGGTTGTTGTCTTCGCTATTTGTACTACTAGTTACGAGAAACGCACGCAAAAGTCGCGCGCATCTGTGCTTTTTATATTATTTTTCCTATTTATTAATTTTTTTAGAGGCACGTGAAATAAATCGTTTTCATAATTTTGGACTTAGTATATGACTTATATAGATAATTATTAAATCATATCACCGAAATCCTAGATAATAGTATTATCATATCATTTTTTTTGTTGACTTAACAATTAGCGCCGTGGCGATAACGATAAACGCAACGCTTCCGAATTTGATATTAATATTAGAGCTTGAATTTGTTATAAACAAATATAAATATTCATAAATAAACTTGTATATATTTATATAATTATATGTATATAATTCAGGAAGAAACATTTGTGAATTATTTTGTAAGCTCAATGTTTGTAAAACTAGCTGCAACTATTGTAAATAATAGTTAGCACTAGTTGTAAGAAACAATGAGATTAACCAAACTAAACTTAAACTAGTGGGGTGGGTGGCATCGTGCCTTAAGGCAAATTGCTGGAACTTCCCGTACCGTAACGAAATGTTCGAGGAATATTGAATGTTTTCAAATAGATTATTATAAATATTGTAGCATTGTCTAATACTTATAAGAATTATATCAACTGAATTGCAGAGTTGAAATTATTTGTTTAAAGTATATTAAAACTATAGTCAAAATTAAAAATAAAATCTGAATTATTTTCGATATACAAAAAATTAAAAAAAAAAAAAACTGGAACAAAATTTTTTTTTCCAAAATCAATTATTTTGTTAAGACAAGCAGAAAGTTCCTTGAATCAATTGAATCGGACGCTTAGTTCTCTCAAAAACTGCCATTTTTTGTACATTTAGCTCTGTATCTCCGAAATGGCTGGGCCTGCCTTTGCAACAAACTAATAACCCCTTCTCCCAGTCATTACTAATTGAATGTTTTTTAGATCATTCAAATCGGATGCTCCGTTCTCTCAAAAACTCGATTTCTATTTTCTGCACTCTTTGCTTCTTATCTCCGTAACTGCTGGACCTGCCTTTGCCAAAAACTAATCAGCACATCTCCTTATTAATAGGAATCGAATGTATTTTAAACCATTCAAATCGGTTGATCCGTACGCCCGAAAACGTGGGCGAAAATTTGTATCCATACATACATACACACACACACACACATCAATTTTTTCTGAAGTATGCCAAAATGTTCAAAAACCTTCAAAACGTCGAGAAATGTAAAAATTTTCAATTCCGATTTTTGGCCCATTACAATTACCCTACGGGAAGTTAAAAATATATAAAAAAAATTATTTGCGCATACGAAACTTTTTGAATAGATAAAGTAACGATGAATAAATAAATTAGAATTGAAAAGTGAATTTTCTAAAATTCATGATGCGTTTCGGACCATTATTTTGTTCATCATTCGAATTAAAAATAATTTTATATACATTTTTAATATTAATTCCGAAACTAACAAATAGTAGGATCATGTGTAAATAAATACAAGCATATTAAATAGTTAATTTTTTTATATTCATCATACGTTTCGGGCTATAATTCGTTTCATCAGTCGAGCAAAAATCTTTAAATACGTTAAAAATTAATCACGAATAATTACGAAAATTTGTATCCGCACATACACACAAAGTCACATACATTGTGATGGCGCTAATAACGTCTTAATTCTGTTTTCGTCGTTTTACTTCCCTTTACAATTGAATTGAATAATATACGACGTTTAGAAATTAAATTTATTTATTAAATTATTGAGAAACTCATATCAGCTAGGGTATAAGTTCCTAATAAAAAATATTTTATCAAATTATTTGATAACAAAATTTGCACGCGCTCTTGTAAATTTTAAAATATAAATTATATAATAATTATATTAATATAATATTATATTGACAATGATAAAAACTTTGCCTGGGAGGAAGCGACAGCTCATGAATATGACTTTTACATCTTTATAGACAGAATTTAGGAATTTCCTATAAATCGTAATAATGCAGATATTGCTACTAAATATTGCAAGGGTAAATAAATTCGTAACAAAGATAAATATCATCAATAATCAGTTGAAAGATACGAAATTACTTAGACTATCGGAAAAATGTATAATATGCACGTATTTCTAATAATTCATAAAGTATTTATTCCAAAGGAATTCTGCAAAACAAGAATGATAATCAAAGATTCCAATAGAATTCTTAACATACATACATCAATTAACGGATTAAAATAATCCTACAAGAACAAAGTTTTATTCCGAACCATCAATTTGGGTTTCGCGACAAACATTCAACAATTGAGCAAGTTCACAGAATAATAAACGTAATAACAATGCGCTGCATAATAAAGAGTACTGTTTCTGCGGCTTTTTGGATCTCAAGCAGGCATTTGACAAAGTATGGCATACCGGATTAATGTATAAAGTTAAAAGATGTTTACCAGATTCTTTATTCCTATTAATAAAATCTTATTTACAAAATAGAAACTTTTTTGTCAGCATCGCCGATACGGACTCAAATATTACCGAAATTAATTCTGGAGTGCCTCAAGGGAGTGTCCTCGCCCCAACACTATTTTTAATTTTTACAGCTGATTTTCCAACTTCAACTGACACGAGTTTAGCCACATTTGCTGATGATACGTGCATCATCGCCACAAACAAAGATCCGACTGCAGCTTCCAACAGCCTTCAGCACCATCTCAGCTTAGCTGAGAAATGGTTTTCGTTGTGGAGGATAGAAGTAAATAGCACAAAATCAGTCCATATAACTTTCACGCTTCGCACCCAAACTTGCCCAGCAGTTGTACTCAACGATGAAATTATTCCGTCCAAAGAATCAATAAAGTATCTCGGCATTCACTTAGATAGGAAACTCAACTGGAAAGTACACATAAAGAACAAAAACAACAAATAGATCTAATCTCAAAAATATTATTGGCTCTTAAAAAAGAAAATCAGAATTATCAACTTACAACAAATTACTTATATATAAGGCTGTGATCAAACCCGTGTGGACCTACGGATTACAACTTTGGGGTACTGCTAAAAAGAGCAATTTAAACATAATACAACGAGCACAAAACAAATTCCTGCGGCAAATATTAAACGCTCCTCACTACACGCCAACATGGATTCTCCACAAAGACACGGGTATACCTACAATTCAAGAACATATATCAATGTTTGCCTGTAATTATAAGAATAGAATTGACGCACATCCAAACCAACTAGCATGCAACTTATACCAGGAAGGCCAGCCGACCAGGCTCAAAAGGAAAATACCTCGAGATTTATTATAGTTTATTTTTATATTTATATTTTTTTTCTCTATACTTGTCTTTAGTTTTTTCTTTTTTATATATTAACTATAGTAGATACACCACTGGGCGTATGTGCTAATTTGTAAACAACCAATTGTAAACACTTGTCAGCATTCTCTGCTAAATATAATTATTTTTATAGATTGCAGAATAAAAATAAAATAAAAAAAAAAAAAAATACATCAATTGTTTCTAAGATATGCCAAAATTTTCGGAAGGCTGTAAAACGTACAGATATGCTAAAATTGTCATTTTCGTTTTTTTTTACCTTTAGTAGAACTTACCCCGTACGAAGATAAAAAAAATATTTATTTTTTTGCATATATTTATTGGCGATAAGAATAATATTATTTCCTAAGACAATATGCTGGTCTTTATGCATTTAAATATCTCGTTTTTTTTTTTTCGGCATTTTATTTAAGATCGTCTGACCATTTTTTAAAATCTAGGAGTAGGAGATTTTTCACTCAATTAATATTATCTTACTATTTCTATTATTGTTATTTTGTTATATTTTATTATTTTTCTAGTATTATTTTATTATTCTGAAATTTTATTTATATTATTTATTAATCTTATTTTTATTATTATTTGCTTATATTTTACATTAAATCATATTACGGATATTATTTTTATGTAAATTTTATCCTTTGCTCTTTTATTTATTTAAATTTATATTATTATTTATCAATATTACTTGATGTTAATAAATTAGCAGTTGTAATAATTATTGAAATTAAAAAAAAAAAAATTAAAATTATAACTAGTGGTGCATAGCATCGTGCCTCAGACAAATTGTTGGAACTTTCCGTAGCAAAAATTAAATTTTTAGAAAAGCTTCGATTTTTTTTATTTTTTTTAAAAGATAAGACTTTTGTAATTAAAATTTTTTTTTTAAAAAATGATTTTTTTTTCATATTTTGATATTTTTGAAAAAAGAAAGACATTTTTTTTAAAGCAATCGGGCGTTTTTGAAGAAAAAACAAAATCTATACTTATTATTAGAATCTCTATAAAATATCTGATAATTTGATGTGCATATGTCTAATGAACATTTTTGACCACAATGCCAGATGGCATTTTTTTACTTTTTTTTACTTGATCTTCGAAATCGCTAGACCTGCCCTTCCAAAAACTTTATCATTTTTTCATTTTGTCAATGCAAGTTTAATGTTTTTTAGATTATTCAAATCGGACTCTCCGTTTTCTCGAAATTATAATTACCATTTCTGGCTCTTTTTATCCCGTATCTTCAAAACGGGACAAAAACTAATCAGCACGTCTCCTTATCAATACGAATCGAATGTTTTTTTGAATTATTCAAATCGGTTGATCGATGTTTCCGAAATCGTCGACAAAAATTTGTATCCGCACATACATATACACACGCACACACACACACACACATACATCCATTTTTTCCAAGGTATGCCAAAATGTTCAGAAACCTCTGAAACGTAAAGATATATAAAAAATTTCATTTTCGATTTTTTTGCGGTTACTATAACTTGCCCTACGGGAAGTTAATAATAAATATAAGGGGTATAACATATATAATTTCTTTTTGGTTTGACCAATGGAATGAAAAGGACATCGAAATAAAATAATTGAAAACATTAATATAAATGAGTAAATATGTATGCAACCACAGCATGTATGGGCCGCCGATAGTTTATAGATTCAAAAGAGTGAAATGACGATAGAAAAAAATGAAGAGAGTCAGTTTTTCACCGACAGTTTATCGGTTGCTTGAGTACCAAAAATAAAAATATTAATGGAAAAAAATCAAAATTCGCAATATTATGCAATTGAATAAAAATATATCAGAGTGCCACGACTAAAATCTACCACACCACGTACCTTTTCCGGCCGCTTCTTCTGCTCCTCCTCCAACGCCTCCACCACCGCCATTTAGTACTTACTTCTAGTTCTTGTTCTTTTTCTATTTCCACCTGCACCACCGCCATCACCGCCGCCATAACCACCGCCATCGACTCTTCGACCAGAAGAATTCGTACCGTCGTACCGCGAACGGACGCGAATCAGTCGCAAACTGTCCTCCGACACGAACGGCGGTACCGATAATAAAAACACGGTCGACAAAGTGAATCTGAAATAATAATAATAATAATAATAATAATATTGATGAAATAAAATATTATTATACATTAAAAAAAATTGTTAAAAAGTTCTAAATTGTTTAAACAAATCGTTGTAAAAAGTTTTTAAGTTAGGAAGTACGAGGAGGTAGGATTGTATGTAAAAATTAATATTTTTTCAAATTTTTTTTATTAATATTTATATATATATATATATATATATATATATATATATATTAACTAAGTCTAATAATCGGGCGTAACATCAATAAAAAACATGTATTTCTTGCAAAAAAATTATTTTAAATCCATACGTTTCGGCTATAATCCTAGCCTTCATTCACTAGAAAATTAGTTATTCTCAGTGTTAAATTGGAAAATTTTAATAATCCATCGTAATTAAATTTAACGGTAGATTAATAACGGTAAAATTTAATGGTAGTTAAATTTTCCAATTTAACACTAAGAATAACTAATTTTCCACTGAATGAAGGCTAGGATTATAGCCGAAACGTATGGATTTAAAATAAATTTTTGAAAGAAATTCATGTTTTTTATTGATGTTATGCCCGATTATTAGACTATATATATATATATATATATATATATATATATATAAATTGTATGTACATAAAAATCCTAAATAATTTTTTAATAATTCATAAATAAAAAATATTATAAAATTAAAATATTCCAAAGTGATTACATTAATATTATTACTATTTTTATTAATAAAATATTACAATAGTGTTAACTCTTAAATATGTAATAAAAATAATACTAATCAAAAAGTTAATAAGTTATTAAATTAAATCCAACTAATGCAATTTTTAATGCAATAAATTAATTAAAATAAGAATTATAAAAATAATATAATTTTACAAAATAACCAAGAAAACAGAAAAATATTAGTAAATTAATTATTTTAACAGTTGAAACTATTTTCCAAAAACTATATAATTGAAATTATAAAATAAACAAAATATTAATAAATAACTGATTAAATTAATGAGTTTATATTAATAATAATAATAATAATAATATTGATGAAATAAAACAATATTATACATTAATAATATATTGTTTAAAAATTGACTATTGTTGAGTTGTAAAAAGTTTCTAAGTCAGGAAGTAGGAGGTAGGATTGTATGTAAAATTTAATATTTTTAAATTTTTATTATTAATATAATATAATTTGTTATAAATAAAATTATAAAAAAATCTAATTTTTAAAAATAGTTCAGTTTTTTTCAAAAATTTCCTAATTCAGAAAAATCCTTTTTTTTGTTTAAATTTTTTTAAAAAAATTTAAAAATTGACAATTGTTGAGTTGTAAAAAGTTTCTAAGTCAGGAAGTTGGAGGTAGGATTGTTTGTAAAATTTAATATTTTAAAATTTTTATTATCAATATAATATAATTTGTTATAAATAAAATTATAAAAAAATCTAATTTTTAAAAATAGTTCAGTTTTTTTCAAAAATTTCCCAATTCAGAAAAATCCTTTTTTTGTTTAAATTTTTTCAAAGAAATTTAAAAATTGACAATTGTTGAGTTGTAAAAAGTTTCTAAGTCAGGAAGTTGGAGGTAGGATTGTATGTAAAATTTAATATTTTTAAATTTTTATTATTAATATAAATATAATTTGTATGTATGTACATAAAAATCCTAAATAATTTTTATTAATTCAAAAATAAAAAATATTAAAATATTCGAAAGTGATTAAATTATTAATATTACTATTTTTATCATTAAAATATTACAATAGTGTTAACCCTTAACTTTGTAATAAAAAAAATAATAATCAAAAAGTTTAAATCCAAAATTAAATCCAAATAATACAATTTTTGAATTTAGGCAATATTATTTGAATTTATCAGAATAATAATTATAAAAATAATATAATTTTACAAAATAACCAAGAAAACAGAAATAAATATTAGTAAATTAAGATTAAGAATTATTTTAAGATTTGAAACTATTTATCAAAAATTATATAATTGAAATTAAACATAAATTGTAGTAATAAACAAAATAATAATAAATAATTTATTAAATTAATCAGTTTATATTAATAATACTGATAGTAGTAATATTTTTTTATTCTCTATTTTATTTACAACTGTCCAGTTAAGGACATTTAGTAAATTTAATATTATTTAATATTTTAGTATATTTTATATTATTAGTAATATTACTAATAATAATAATAATAAATAGAAAAATAATATAATTAGAATAAAAAAAAATTAAGGAAACTAAATTATAATAGTTATGAAATAAAACTTATGAAGTTAATAAACTGATAAGTTATTATTAATAATATTAGGAGTAGTAATGAAATAATATTAGGAGCTTGGTTTTGTAATAATAAAAATAAAAATAATAATAATAAAATTAAAAAAAATAATATAATTGGTATAATTAAATTAACACAAATAATTTATGATTATTTTTTACCGTTTTAATTTTAAACCATCTACTTTAAAAATTAATTTATAATATTAATAAAATAAAAATTAACAAAATGTTAATAAACCAATCAATTAATACTAATAATAATAATAAAATATTAAAATTGTGTAAATAAAATAAAAATTGATAAATCAGTTAATATTTAATTAATAATAATTAGAATTTGTAATTTTTATAATTAAAAAAATTAAAATAAAAATTAACAAAACTATTCAAAAAATCAAAATCAAAATGTTAAATTATTTAGTTAATGATAATAAAAGTAGAAAAATAATAAATAAATAATATAATTGAAAAATATTTTGCTTATGAATAATTACAATTATACCAATGAATCGTTTTTGTAATGATAAATATTAATAATTCATTTGTTTTTTTCTATATTTATAATTACAATTTTATTACTATTATTATTATTTCAAAATGAATATTATATATTCAAATGAATTTTATATAATTCAAATATTTTATTATTTTTATTAGTATTAGGTGACTAATTCAGTAACTTTTTGATTTTTATATTATAACTTTTATTATTTTATAATATTATTTGATTTTCTGAATTAAATTATCGTTATTATCATTTTGGTACGTTTATTATAATAATTCCAACAAAATAATAATCAGATAATAATTCATGTACAGTATTATCATAATAATGTTATTATTATATTAATTAAAATAATAATTTAAATAAAAAAGTTTAAACCAATAATAATAATAAACCATTTGGATCGTATCAACATATTAAGCTTGTTCCAAAAAAATAGATTTAAAATGTTAAATAAATTATTTTTATTATTATAAGATATAATAGTATTATAGTATTTATCAAAATTATTTTCATTACGTAAACCAAAATCAAAATCGATCAACAAACAGTTTTTATCTCGATACAAAGATTTTTAAAAGTTTTATCGGCAATAAAATAAAAAAATGTGTTTTACAATAAAAGGTGTCAGAAAAAATCTGTAATTTTTATCAGTTTCTGATAAAAACGACATATTAATATATAAAATTTAATCGAACATAATAAAATGGAATTTACTAGTAGAGATTATTAAATATTTGATTCTAGATATCACAACAAATTCCATAACATTTTCCATAATTATATATATATATATATATATATATATATAATAAAATTATTATAAATTTTTAGTGATCACCAAAAAAACAATAAGAACAGTTTTGTTTAAACAATATTTATAAATATAAAGTTGTTAAGTGAAAATTAACTACTGAAGATGTCAAAGGAAGCAAGTAAGTATTTTAATTTTATTTTATTATTATTTTATTTACCTTAAATATATTCTAATTTTACTTTTACTTTCTTGTTTGAATTTTTGTTATAAATGTTTATAAACAATTATAAACCTACTTAATTATTTAAATTTAACAAATCAGTTACATGCGTTTATAATTACTTTTTAAACTTTTAAATTTACTAATTCTTTATGCTCGACCGAAACACACGTGTATGAATTTGTTCCATTGATTATTTTGTTTTAAAAATTATAATATAATTTTTATGAAAAATTATTTTATTTAAAAAATCCACGACTTGTGCAGAATAAACTTTGGTTCTGGTTTCACGCGTACAAGGCGCTGCGATCGCCATAGCAAAGATATAAACCTGTGTTCGACTTGAAGTTAGTCTCTAAGGGAACAAATCAGTCAATATTAAATTTGTAAAAAATATTTTAATTTTATAATTGTTAAATATAATGATGCTAGTAAAGTTAACAAATTAAATTACATTAAATTTTACAAATTACACAAATCAGTAATGACTACTTTATAAAAACTAATTTACGAATTTGTTTCTTTGATTATTTTGTTTTAAGAATTCATATATATATATATATATATATATAAATATATATATATATATATATATATATATATATAACAAATGTTTTCTGAGTGGATAATAGATATTAATTTGGAAATATGAACAAACAACCCTTTTTTTGGTACTAATTCATTCAATAATAATTTTTTAATGTGTATCGAGCAACTTGTAATGGATAACACAAAAGGCTAATTTAGATTTCCATATTTTAAATTTTAAATTATAACACACTGATGATGAGACAAACCTAGTCTCGAAACGTTTGTGAAAATTATTATTTAATAAATTAGTGCAAAAAAGAGTGTTGTTTGTTCATATTTCCAAGTTAATATATATACAGATGTATCTATAAACAGGGTCGTTAAAATCGATTTGCAAAAAAAATCGCATTTTTTCCACGAATATTTGTGATTGCGTCGTTTTCAATGGCCGAAAATAGAATTAATCCATTTTATGACAACGCTATAATATACATCATTAAATAATATAAAAACACAAACATACACACGCAAATATATATTTATATATATTTATATATATTAGGGTGGTCCTTAAAATGGCCATTCTCGAATTTCCTTGCTCCCAAGGGCTCAAATACTTCCAAATTGATAAAAAAAATCCTCTATAAGTTTTATGTCTCAATATTGTCTTTTAGATAATTCGCAATTCAATCAAAGTTTTGTATGGAAATAGCATAGAAAGTTTTTCAAAAATTTAAAAAATGTTTCTTGAATATACTTTAGCGAACAAATGAATAAGTTTTATTCAAAATTCAACGCTCGACAAAACAAATTATGAAAAAACCTGTTTTTTAGAGCGTCAAATTTTCAATAAAAGATGACACGAATTTTCACTTTTAATTCATTTGTCGCTAAGTTATACCTAAGAAACATTTTTTAAATTTTCAAAAATTTTTCCATGTTATTTTTATACGAAGCTTTGATTGAATCGCGCTCGATCTAAAAGTTAATATTAAGAGCTAAAATATTCAGAGAATTTTCTTTTATCAATTTGAAACCATTTGATTTCTTGGGAGCAAGGAAATTCGAAAATGTCTATATTAAGGACCACCTTAATATATATATCGTAGCCTTTATTCAGTAGAAAATATAGTTTGACATCATTTATTACCAAATGCGCAAAAAGAAATTTTTCACCCCCGTTTATGATTTTCTGCTGCAGGCAATAGAATTTATTAGATCACCTAAAAGGTCGTAATTTATTGCGGACAATCGTAAAATGTCTATTTTCAGTTTTCGAAATTTGCATAAAGGTATTCCCTTGGTGGCTGGAAGAACAGAGGTCAAGTGCAACATGCAACACAATATATATATACATAGATATATATATATATATATATATATATATATATATATATATACAAATGATTGTAAGATAATGCAAAAAAACGGTCGAATTTTCTAGATAAATATAGAGCATGTAGTGTCATATATTAGGTTGTCAAATATCTCCCTTCCGCCTTTTTGTATTATAAACCAAGAGCAAAAAAGCGGAAGGCAGATATTTGACAACCTATTATTAAGGTGGTCTTTAATATAGATATTGTTTTTCCACTGATTGTTGTAATTGATTGCTTTTTCGAAGGACCGAAATGTAAAATACTTTATTGATAACTGTATATATTTATTTTATAAGTTATAATAGTATTAACAGTAATTTTAACATGTTTTTGATAACGTATTGAATGATTTGATTTTGGTTTTATAATTTTTCATTGATGATTTTTTGTTTTTCTATCTCAATGTACCAGCATGCTTTGATTGGCGCGAACAGATATATTTGAATTTTTTTTGCTCCCAGGGGCTCAAATGCTTCCAAATTGATAAAAAAAAAAATCTGTGAAAGTTTTAAGTCTCAATATTAACTTTAAGATAGTCTGCACTCCAACTAAAGTTTCTTATGGAAATAACATGGATAAAATTCTGCATTTATTTTTTTAGAATTTTATAACTTAGCGACAAGTGACTCAAAATTTTAAGAATAACATTGTATTTGCTTATTTTGATAATAAATAAAAAAATGTACAACAATTTGATATATTTTATAAAACAAATATTTACTTAGGAAGTAGAACCATGAAACTTTGGTGGTTGTAGTGCGGACTATCTTAAAGTTAATATTAAGACTGAAAATTACTAGTCAGAAAAAAATCGAAAATATCTATATTATAGACCACCCTTCTGTATATACACATCATTTTTGTGTCATGATGTATGTGATAATACTCCTCCGAAACGGCTTGACCGATTTTTATGAATTTTTATATTCACATTCAGTAGGACTGAGAATCTTGTAATATTTATTTTTTGTACTTCTAGATGGTAAGGGTTGGTCACTTTAATTTCATTTTTTTTATAATACGTGTTTAAAAAAACACATACAGCCCTAAATTTTCACTCTTCTACCACAGACCCTACTCCTCTGAAACGGCTTGACCGATTTTTATGAATATTAACATTCAGTATGACTGAGATTAATGTAACATTTGTTTTTTCGTCTTCCTAAATGATAATGGTCACTCTCTTTTTATTTAATTTAAGTATAATGCGTAATTAAAAAAACACATAGAGTCCTAAAATTTTACTCTCTTATCACAGACCCCTAATTATTTTATTTAATTATTAATTATTTTAGTAATTGAATCCTTTTTTATACCGCTTTCAGTCAGTTCAAGATATTCTTGAGATTATTAAAAAAGCTTAAATTTTGCTCCTAAATCAATTTTTTTATAAGGGTTGTTATCACTCCTAACATTTCTTCTGTAAATTTTTTAACCAATATTTTTTGAAAATTTTTATATATCTTTACGTTTCAGAGGTTTTTAAAAATATTAGCATAACTTAGAAAAAAAAAGATGTATGTGTGTGTATGAGTGTGTGTGTGTGTATGTATGTGCGGATACAATTTTTCGTCGACTATTTCACGAACACGGATCAACCGATTTGAATAATTAAAAACAACATTCGATTCCTATTGACAAGAATACGTGGCGGTTAGTTTTTGGCAAAGGCAGGTCCAGCCATTTCGGAGACATGGCTCAAAGAGTTAAAAAAATGGCAATACAGTTTGTGAGAGAACGGAGCATCCGATTTGAATAAATCAAAAAATTTTTTTTTGGTATTTACAATATAGAGAACTGATTAAATTTTTGGGAAGGCAGATCCAGGAGTTTTAGAGATACAATAAAAAAATTATAAAAAAAACATTTGACGATTAAAAATGATCATTAGACATATGCGTATCAAATTATCAGATATTTTATTTGAATTTTAATAGTAAGAAAAATATTTTGTTCAAATTTATACGGGTTCCGTACCAATGTTCATCCCCTTGACCGCGATCCGGCATTTACGCGCTTCATTATTTTATATCTAAAACAGCAACGCAATGCGATTGCTTTAAAAAAATTCAAAATTTGCAAAAAATTGCGAAATATACAAATTTCAAAAAAGTCAATTCTTTCAAAAATTTCTGAATTCTGAAAAATCTGAGTTTTCAGTTTTTATAAAAAATTCGTGATTTTTAAAATTTTTAAATTACTATACAAAAAGTTACAGCAATTTAGCTTAACAAAGTTTTTAAAATCAAAAAATACATACAAACTTAAATTTTTACTCTTCTGTTTTGTAACTACAATCACAATTAGTTTTTATACCTACAATCACATTAGTTTTAATAATTTCTAGGAAAGAGCAGTCTTCATAGATTCAGCTAGTATATGTGTATTATATTTTTTTAATAATTATATAATTGCAATAAAATTATAAAACGATAATTTAAATCGTTAGTAAGTAATAGTCGTAGTAAATACGAAATAACTTTCATATTTACCGTTTTAACTGTTTTAACCTCTCTTTCCGCGATGATGTATGTCAGGCGGCGCATAGTTGACGATCTAGCCTCAAAAACGATAAATTACATATATACACGAGATTTAGAAGAAACTAGGTGTCAGTGGCATTTTGCCTTCAGGCAAGTTGCATAAACTTTATAAGATCGACTTGATCTAATTGACTATAAACTCATTATTTTGAATTTTAATGAATTTTCATAATTAGACCAAATGCCTTACATTCTGTAGGCCTATAATATTTAAAGAAGCTAACTTCAAGTCGAACACGGGTTTATATCTTTGCTATGGCGATTGCAGCGGTCGTGCGTGTGAAACCACAACTAAAGTTTATTCTACACGAGTCGTTTTTAAATAAATAATGTAATTCTTAAAACAAAATTATCAATGAAACAAATTTGTACACGTGTGTTTCGGTCGAGCATAAAGAATTAGTAAATTAGTCTTCAAAAAATAATTATGGACGCGTGTAACTGCTTTGTGTAATTTGTAAAATTTAATTTAATTTTAGTATAATTATATTTAGCAAGCATGAATTTAAAATATTTGCAACAAATTTAAAATCGACTGATTTACTTCATTTATATAATTCAAAAATTATATAGAAATGTTTTATTAGTTTTTATAAATGTTTTTTATATATTTATATGCGAGCAATTTTTGTGCAATAATATTAATCTAAAGAGTAATAAAATAACTGTAATATTTATATTTAAAATATATGTTAGATTTAATTACTATTGTAATTATATGAATATAGTTAGATTCCTTAATGTAAAAAAATTGGAGAAAATTGTTAACAACCAAAATACAAAAACAAAATATTTGTAATATGTTGCAAATAAGTTTCTTAATTTTTTAATTTAAAATAAATTATGTTTTGAATTGATTGAAATGTAATAAAATACTAAAAAAAGTAATACTAATGTAACATCGATGAGACTAACTTCAAGTCGAAAACGGGTTTATATCTTTGCTATGGCGACCAAAACCAAAGTTTATTCTACACGAGTTGTGGAAGTTTTAAATAAATAAATATTCCATAAAAATTGTATTGTAATTTTTAAAACAAAATACTCAATGGAACCAATTCATACACGTGTGTTTCGGTCGAGCATAAAGAATTAGTAAATTAGTTTTTAAAAATAATTATGAACGCGTATAACTAATTTATGTAAATTGTAAAATTTAGTTTAATTTTAGAATAATTATATATACCAAATATAAAATTGCAATATTTTAACTAATTTCATATAAACTGATTTGTTTCTTGTGTGCTAAGTTCAAGTCCAACACAGGTTCACATCTTCGCTACAGCGATTTCAGTGCCTCGTGCGTGTGATACAAGAACCAAAGTTTATTCTACACGAGTATTGAATTTTTTAAATAAATAAATATTCCATGAAAATTGTATTGTAATTTTTAAAACAAAATACTCAATGGAAAAAAATCATACACGTGTGTTTCGGTCGAGCATAAAGAATTAGTAAATTAGTTTTCAAAAAATAATTATGGACGCGTGTAACTAATTTGTATAATTTAAATAATTAAGTAAGATGCTTAGATAAAATTCAAGCTCATTCAGGAACAGAAATATTTATAAAATGTTCTCAAAATGTTCTTTCGTTAAAAAATATTTTGACCTTTTTTCTGCATATACAGCATAAAATATGTCTAAACGTATGAATCAAAATCTAATTAAAATCTAAGAAATCAATTACGTAAAACATCTTATAACATTTCTTTTTAAATTTGTGGTTTCAATTTGTCATCTTGATTATTAATTAATTCATAAAATTATGTCACGAGTGACAAATGATTACGAAGACTTAACATGACGTCAAGTGCATTACAATTTTTTTTAATAGAGATTAATCGGTTTTTGACTAATGATTTTCACGTGGATTTTTGTTATTCATATTACAATAAGCTGAGATAATTTATAATTGTTATTAAGAAATTTAACTGGCAGTTGTTTCATTACTATTATGCAATATTAAAAAACACAAAAAGCCCTAAATTTTACACTCTTACCGCATCCCCTATTTAGTAATAATCATTTTAAAAATCAAATAATTTTTCGTCCCGTTTTCAGATAATGAATGTTTTTCACTTAAGATTTTCTTGAGATTAAAGGAAAAGCTTAAAGTTTACTTCTAAATTTTTTTGTTAGTTGTCCACCCTTAATGCTTTTTCTGTAAATCGTAACCAATATTTTTTATTATTGTTTCGTATGGTAAATTATAGTGAACACAAAAAAAAATCAAAAATGAAAGTTTCAATTATTTATGAACATTTTGGCACAGCTTAGAAATTGTATATAGTTTTGCAAATATCAATTTTTGTATCCATATATAGTATTCTGAACAGTCTATTGATGCCGCATTTTTCTCGGCAATTTGCTCGTCAGTAGAGTCCTTTTACACAATTTATGTCAATTTTTGGTTTGTTCTGTCTACAACGTTTTTTTGTTTTCAAAAATCCTATTCAATTTGCTCGTCAATAGAGTTCCTTCCATGTCTCTGACCCATAGAAGACCATAGTTCTCGATTGTCAGCAGATTTATAGTTACCTATATAATTTGCTCGTTAGTAGAAACCGCCTTTTCTTCTTATGTGGATAATCAGTTTGCTCGTCAGAAGAGTCCTATATTCCTATTTGATTTGCTCTTACTCAAATTTACTTTTTTGTTTTATACCAATATTTTTTTTGCTCATTAGTAGAATCCTTATTTTGTATGCAAGAGCCATATTTAATTTGCTCGTTAATAGAATCTCTTTCGAAATTCTTCAGTTTGCTCGTCAGTTGTGTCGCCAGTCAATATTAAATACGCTAATCTATCTCTTGCTAA
>NW_020536999.1:4205654-4222495 GCF_003426905.1 Ctenocephalides felis | reverse complement strand
ATATATATATATATATATACATACAAAGGTATCTATAAACAGGGTCGTTAAGATCGATTTGCAAAAAAAATCGCATTTTTTCCACGAATATTTGTGATTGCGTCGTTTTCAATGGCCGAAAATAGAATTAATCCATTTTATGACAACGCCATAATATACATCATTAAATAATATAAAAACACAAACATACACATGCAAATATATATATACACAGGTAACCCCCGCATAACACGGTACTTCTATAACACGGAATCGCTCTAACACGGTTTAAGAATTGAGACCACCCCCCTCATAACACGGTACTTTCGGATTCGCATAACACGGTTTAAAATTGAGGAAAGTTTTAATAAAATAAGAAATATAGTAAAACCTGTGAAAATCAAACTTTTATTCTAAAATTAGTAAAATCGCCGTATAATAGCTCAATAAATGTGATGAAACTAGTGCAAAAGATAACTAATTTGATATATATTATAAGAGCGCGTACGTTCTGTCGAAAAAAATTCTATGATTATCCGAACAATATATTAAATAATTCTTAAGCAATTCTTTAAATAAAATGAGCATGAAAGTTTAATAAAGATTACTTCACATGTGTTAAATATATAAATATCATTTTGCTAAAAGCAAGTAATCGCAAATATAATTTTTAAATAATGAATCAGTTTAATCAGTAGAAAATAAAGTTTGACATCCTTTAATACTATAAGTCTTTAAATGCGCAAAAAGAAATTTTTCACCCCCGTTTATGATTTTCTACTGCAGGCAATAGAATTTATTAGATCACCTAAAAGGTCGTAATTTATTGCGGACAATCGTAAAATGTCTATTTTCAGTTGTCGAAATTTGCATAAAGGTATTCCCTTGGTGGCCTGGAGGAACAGAGGTCAAGTGCAACATGCAACACAATATATATATATATATATATATATATATATATATATATAAATGATTGTAAGATAATGCGGAAAAACGGTCGAATTTTCTAGATAAATATAGAGCATGTAGTGTCATATATTAAGGTGGTCTTTAATATAGATATTGTTTTTTCACTAATTGTTGTGATTGATTGCTTTTTTGAAGGACCGAAATGTAAAATACTTTATTGATAACTGTATATATTTAGTTGTATAAGTTATAATAGTATTAACAATAATTTAAACATGTTTTTGATTACGTATTGAATGATTTGATTTTGGTTTTAAAATTTTCCATTGATGATTTTTTGTTTTTCTATCTCAATATACCTGCATGCTTTGATTGGCGCGAACAGATATATTTGAATTTTTTTTGCTCCCAGGGGCTCAAATGCTTCCAAATTGATAAAAAAAAATCTGTGAAAGTTTTAAGTCTCAATATTAACTTTAAGATAGTCCGCACTCCAACCAAAGTTTCTTATGGAAATAACATGGGTAAAATTATGCATTTATTTTTTACAATTTTATAACTTAGCGACAAGTGAATCAAAATTTTGAGAATAACATTGTATTTGCTTATTTTGATCATACATAAAAAAAATTACAACAAAATTTGATATATTTTATAACGCAAATATTTACTTAGAAAGAAGATGCCAGTACTTTTTGGTGGTTGGAGTGCGGACCATCTTAAAGTTAATACTTAACTTAAAACTTTCAGATAATTTTTTTTATCATTTTGGAAACATTTGAGCCCTTTGGAGCAAAGAAATCGAAAATATCTATATTATAGACAACCCTTCTGTATATACACATCATTTTTGTATCATGATGTATGTGATAATACTCTTCCGAAACGACTTGACCGATTTTTATGAATTTTTATATTCACATTCAGTAGGACTGAGAATCTTGTAATATTTATTTTTTGTACTTCTAGATGGTAAGGGTTGGTCACTTTAATTTCATTTTTTTTATAATGCGTGATTAAAAAAACACGTACAGCCCTAAATTTTCACTCTTCTACCACAGACCCTACTCCTCTGAAACGGCTTGACCGATTTTTATGAATTTTTATATTAACATTCAGTATGACTGAGAATCATGTAACATTTGTTTTTCATACTCTTAAATGATAATGGTCACTCTCATTTTATTTAATTTTGGTATAATATGCATATTTGAAAAAACACATACAGTCCTAAAATTTCTCCCTCTTATCACAAACCCCTAATTATTTTATTTAATTCTTAATTATTTTAGTAATCGAATCCTTTTTTATACTGCATTCAGTCAGTTCAAGATTTTCTTGAGATTAATAAAAAAGCTTAAATTTTACTCCTAAATCAATTTTTTTATAAAGGGTTGTTATCACTCCTAACATTCCTCTGTAAATTTTTTAACCAATATTTTTTTATTATTGTTTCGTATGGTAAATTATAATAAACACGAAAAAACAAAAATAAAATTTTTGCAAGAATTTACTTTTCAGAGTTTTCTGAATATTTTGGCATACTTTACAAAAAATGGATGTAAATGTATATGTGTGTATGTATGTATGTGCGGATACAATTTTTCGTCGACTATTTCACGAACACGGATCAACCGATTTGAATAATTAAAAACAACATTCGATTCCTATTGACAAGAATACGTGGCGGTTAGTTTTTGGCAAAGGCAGGTCCAGCCGTTTCGGAGACATGGCTCAAAGAGTTAAAAAAATGGCAATACAGTTTGTGAGAGAACGAAGCGACTGATTTGAATGATTCAAAAATCATTTTACTTGAATTGACAAAATAAAGAAATTATCAAATTTTCATGAAGGCAGGTCTAGCGGTTTCGGAGATCTAGTGAAAAAAGTGAAAAAAATGCCATTTGACGGTCAAAAATTATCATTAGACATATGCGCATCAAATTATCAGATATTTTAAATTTTGTTTACATTCCTATGAGTTCCGAACCATTGTTTATCTGTTAGACAGCGACACGGCGCTTACGCGCTTCATTATTTCATATCAAAAACAGCAATGCAAGACGATTGCTTTAAAAAAATTCAAAATTTGCAAAAAATTCGAAATATAAAAAAAAACAATTTATTCAAAAATCTCTGAATTCTGAAATATCTATTTCTTCAGTTATAAAAAATAATGAAAGATTTTAAAATTTTTAATTACTATACAAACAGTTACAGCAATTTGCCTTAACAAAGTTTCTAAAACCAAAATATACATACAATTTTCACACTCCTGTTTTGTAACTATACAATCACAATTAGTTTTTATACCAGAAATGATTTCTAGGAAAAAGCAGCATTCATATACTCTCAACTAGTATACGTATGTGTATTATATTTTTTAATAATTATATAATTGCAATAAAATTATAAAACGATAATTTAAATCGTTACTGGTCGTAGTAAATACGAAATAACTTTCATATTTACCGTTTTAACTGTTTTAACCTCTCTTTCCGCGATGATGTATGTCAGGCGGCGCATAGTTGACGATCTAGCCTCAAAAACGATAAATTACATATATACACGAGATTTAGAATAAACTAGGTGTGAGTGGAATTTTGCCTTCAGACAAGTCGCATGGACTTCAGATAATAGACAGACTAATTGACTACGAACTATTCTATTTCTCTAAACTTCAACAAATTTTCATAATTAGACCACATGCATTACATTCTGTAGGCCTACAATATTTTATGAAGCTAACTTCAAATCGGCTAACTTCAAGTAGGCTAACTTCAAGTAGGCCAACTTCAAGTCGGCTAACTTCAAGTCGATCATGTTGACAGCTTGTAGGGGTTATAACTTTGCTATAGTGATTGCAGCGCCTTGCAAATATAAATAATATATTGAAACCACAACCAAAGTTCATTCTCTACGAGTTGTAATTTTTTTAAATAAATACATTTTTCATAAAAATTGTATTGTAATTCTTAAAACAAAAAAAAAACAATGGAACAAATTTGTACACGTGTATTTCGGTCGAGCATAAAGAATTAGTAAATTGGTTTTTGAAAAATAATTATGAATGCGTGTAATTGTTTTGCATAATTTGTAAATTTTAGTTCAATTTTAGAATTGATTATATTTAACAAATATAAAAGTGCAATATTTTTAACTAATTTAATATCAACTAATTTTCTCCTATAAAGACGATGAGGTTAACTTCAAGTCGATCAGTACAGCTTGTAGGGTTTATAACTTTGCTATGGTGATTTGCTAGGGTTTATAACTTTGCTTTGGTGACCACAATCAAAGTTCATTCTACACGAGTTGTGGATTTTTTAAATAAATAAATTTTCCATAAAAATTGTATGGTAATTCTTAAAACAAAAAAAAAAAACAATGGAACAAATTTGTACACGTTTCGGTCGAGCATAAAGAATTAGTAAATTAGTTTGTAAAAAATAATTATGAACGCGTGTAACTGATTTGTGTAATTTGTAAAATTTAATTTAATTAATTTATTAACTTTATTAATGTCCCGAATTTTCTATTTATTGCTAAAAGATGAAATATCGAGTTCAAAGTCGTTTTATTTAAAACTTTCATATCGGAATGTATAAAAGTGTTACCAAGAAAATTAGTATATTTTATCTAGTTTCACCCTAACTAACTGAAAAGGGTTGGTTCCATATGAAATTTTTGAGTTATTTGACAAAATGAAAATATTCACAAATTTAACAATTATTGATTTGCTCCCTTAGATGAAGAGCTAAATTTAAGTCGAACACGGGTTTATATCTTTGCTATGGCGATCGCAGCGCTTTGTGCACGTGAAACCAAAACTAAAAATTACTCTACAGTCTACACGAGTTGTAGAAGTTTTAATTTAAATAAAAAAATACATACCATAACAACTGTATTATAATTTTTAAAACAAAATAATCATTAGAACAAATTTGTACACGTGTGTTTCGGTCGAGCATAAAGAATTAGTAAATTAGTTTTTAAAAAATAATTATGAACGCGTGTAACTGATTTGTGTAATTTGTAAAATTTAGTTTAATTTAAGAATGATTATATTTAACAAATATGAAACTGCAATATTTTTTACTAATTTATTATGAATTAATTTGTTTCTTTCGAGGCTAACTTCAAGTCAAACACAGGTTTATATCTTTGCTATGGCGATCGCAGCGCCTCGTGCGTATGAAACCAGAACCAAAGTTTATTCTGCATAAGTCGTGGATTTTTTAAATAAATAAATATTCTATAACAATTGTATTATAATTTTTAAAACAAAATAATCAGTGGAACAAATTCATACACGTGTGTCTCGGTCGAGCATAAAGAATTAGTAAATTAGTTTTCAAAAAATAATTATGGACGCGTGTAACTGATTTGTAAAATTTAAATAATTAAGTAAGATGCTTGACACTAGAAGATTAAAATTCAAGCTTGACACTAAAATTCAAGCTCATTCAAGAACAGAAATATTTAAAAAATGCTCTCAAACTTTTTTCTGCACATGCAGTGTCTAAACGTATGAAATAAAAATCTAAGAAATCAATTACGTAAAACATCTTATAACATTTCTTCTACAATTTGCGGTTAATTTGTCATCTTGATTATTAATTGATTCATGAAATTATGTCACGAGTGACAAACGATTACGAAGATTTAACATGACGTCAATTGTGCATTACATTTTTTTTTAATAAAGATTAATCGGTTTTTTGACTAATGATTCTCACGTGGATTTTTGTTACTCATATTACAATAAGCTGAGATAATTTATAATTGTGAATAAAAATGAAATTACCAGCAGTAATGGTAATGTTATGCAATTGTTTAAAATGTATATTTTTGTTAGTATCAATTGTTTGTATATTTAGTATTTTGAACAGTCCATTTATGGTGCATTTTTTTCGGAAATTTGCTTGTTAGTAGAGTTCCTTTTCTTGAAATCCATTTTACTTGTTCGATAAAGACTTTTCTGCTTTGTTCGTCAGTAGAGTCCATTTGTACATTTGACGTCAAGTTTCGGTTTGTTCATCTTTTTGAGGGTGTTCGTCAGTAGAGTCCCTTTTTTCAAAATCCATGTCTCTGATTCGTAAAAGACCAATGGATCTGCTCCTCAATAGAATCCTTTTGAACATTTCATCAATTTTTTGTTTGTGGTTCGCCAAGTCATTTATTCATTTTCAGTAGAATCCTTCACGTTTTTTCATTTAGTTTGCTCGTCAGTAGAGTTCTTTTTCTTAGATGTCTCTGATCCATGAAAGGCTATGACTATCACCCGTTAATTGAAAATTTTATCTTAAATTTTGGTTGCTTGTTAACAGTCATTTTTTATACGGTTTATTCTTAAATTTGTAAGTCAGTGGAATCTTTTACTTTTTCTCATTCAGTTTGCTCGTCAGTAGAGTTCTTTTTCTTATAGTCCATGTCTGTGAACTGTAGAACACTTTTACTCGTCAGTAAAGTCCTTTTACACATCAAATTTTGATTTGCCACCTGCATTTTTTTTATTATTTTTGTTCGCTATTTTATTTGTTCTATATATTTTATTTGTAATAATTTCCTTTTTCTCATGTCGCCTTATTCAATTTCAGTAGTCAGTAGAGTTCTTTTTTTTATAACACATATTTTTGACCCATAGAAGTCCATAGTTTTCGATTGTCAGTAGAGTCTCCTTGCAGATTTGCAGTTACCTATACAATTCTCTCGTTAGTAGAATCCTCCTTTTCTTTTTACGTAGAAGATTAGTTTACTTGTCAGTAGAGCCTTCATTTTACAATCTAAATCGATATTTAATTTGCTCGCTAGTAAGATTTTTTTTGTTTATGCCGATGTTCAGTTTGCTCGTCAGTAGAGTCCTCATCATGTAATCAAACTCATTATGCTCATCAATGAAATCGTTTTTCCAAATTCTTCATTTTGCTCGTCAGTAGAGTTCTTCTGTTCACCCAGTCAATGTTTAACTTGCTAATTTACATTTTGATAAATCGGTCAACCTATTTACCTGTATCAATAATTCTATTTATATATTAATTAATAAAAATAATTTGAAACCGTAGGATCTACTTTTCTCAAAAATGTAATCAATTCTTCAATTCATCAATACAAGTATAATATTTCTTTAGAATCATTCTAATCGAATGCTCCGTTCTCTCAAAGGGTGTATTGCAATTTTTTGCACTTTGCCAAAACTAATCCGCACGTATCCTCATCAATAGGAATCGAATGCTTTTTTTGACCAATGATAACGATAATTTTAAAAGAAAAATAAAGAAATAATATAAGGAAATTGAAGACAAAGAAGACTGAAGAGTTATATATAAAGATATTTTAATTATATATATATATATATATATTATATTAATGAAATAGATATATAGTCAAATGAAATGTATATATAAAATATGAAATTTGTTTTTCATAATCTCTCATACCACGCACCTCTCTCTGACTGAGATATGAAAATAATGTATATATGTAAATAAATAAATAAAATAAATAAAATTTGTATCCGCACACACACACACGCAGGCACATACACACATATCCATTTTTTGAAAGATATGCCAAAATGTTCAGAAACTTAAAGATATATAGAAAATTTCATTTCCGTTTTTTTGCGATTACTATAATTTACCCTACGGGAAGTTAATAACAAAATATAGTAAATGTTTTTGAAGAAAATAATTTTTCATGAATTTGATTTCGTGATGGCTGTAATTACCCTTGGGGCCACATATTGCGAATCAGTTGTTGTAGATCATTGTCAATGTCCCTTGGATACCACAGTCAATGTCTGGATAATGATAATAGGGCAAACATGTGATATTGACAGGGTTAATGTTAATGTATATTCAATAGCTCTTCACGTGCTACACAAACACCAACATTTTATATATATATATATATATATATATATATATATCCGTGGTGACACGAATCGCATAACGTATGGGGGTTGTCACACAGTAAGATACGATCGCAATTTCCTAGAAAAAAACTAGTTTGATTTATCGAAAATTCTCGATAAGGAATATATTTATTTATGTATAAAAATAAATCGATAGGTAGCGGATATGGTTTGTCGGTTTTCTAAAACCGGTTTTTTAGCGAAAGTTATGGAATTCGAAAACCGGTTTTTTAGTGAAAAAAGTCGGTTTTCACTGTATAAATGGAAAACGACAAATATAGCCAAATATAAAAGATAGAAGAAAGCGTTTTGATTCTTGAAATCATATCATTTCAATAGCATTTGATATCTTATCAGTCTGCAATGGTTCCCAGAAATTGTATATATTAATTTAGATTTTTATACCAGTGTATATATTAATTTAAATCAGTGTGACTTCTTCTTGAAGAAGTAACTTCCTCTACTCAAACTTAAAAAAAGAGTTTTAAGCCCTAGAAGCCACAAATAGAAGAACAAAAAACTTGAAATTTTTGAAATCATATTTTATTAAACAAAAAAAAAAAACAATTAGAATGTTTAAAATAATTAACGGAAACAGACAATACCGGGTTTTAACTTAATTGTTTTGAAAACTAAAATTGATATTACAAGTATGCATCAATTTAATGATTGTTTTTTATTTGAAAATGTATTATTTTTATTTATTCGAAAACTTTCTTTTTACTATCATAACATATTTCATTCTTATATGTGAAAATGATGCATGAATAACGAATAATTATTTTCAAAGTTATTTAATCAATTTAGACTATTATTTTTAGTTCTACTAATTAAAATTGAAATAATTTTGTTTACTACCCATAATCACACTAAATTTGTGGATAAATTACAGAATATTTGAGCAAAAATTTATTTTCTATATAAAATTCGAAAATCGGCTCTAAAACCGTTTTTTTTAGTAAATTGAAATTCGAAACCGGTTTTCTGAAATGTTGGCTTTTGTATAAACCCTAGTACCGGATAAGCTTAATCTGTTATCTTATATATATAATCTTAATTATCGCCCTAAAATATTATAGGCCTATGGAGAGCTTTTACATGAAATTTTCTTTGTTCAAGTTTACGTTGTGGTACAACGCTTCATTATTATTTTGATATAATTTGTTCGCTAATTAGGCGGAATTGATTAAAATTCGATACTAGTAATTCAACTATGATTTTATAAAACATTAATATTTTGATACACGTTTACAAAAGTGGTAAATCCTATCTCGAATTACTAAGAAAAACATTTTGTCAATGTATCGAATGCAAATATTTAAACGAAAAGTGGGAGTATCGTTCACGTTAATATACCTCCTGATCTTTGGAATACTAAAAGAATAAAACAAACCAAATTATATACATTATCGTATTAATAATAAACGATTCCACACGTGCTTTTTTTCAAAATTTTGTATTGAAGCATATAAAATTATTTATGCAGAATTTTAACAAATCCCATCTAGTTTCTGCTAAACTAAAATTAAAAGAATGCCACGAAATAGTTATATTAAAAAGTGCGTTCCAACTGATTTCAATTTTAAAATTTCAAACTATTGTAATGTATAATTTTAGTATACTAAAAAATTTATAAAATAGTATTTTAGTTTAAAAGAGTTAGCAACAATTTTGGAAATTGATCTAGTTTCTTCTAAACTAAACCCAAAAAAGTGCCCGGAACAAATTTTTCATGTTATTTAATAAAATGTAGAAAAATGTCCAACCGCCCATATATTGAAATTATAGTCACTATATAATTGTGATTTCAAATGCGTTTCATTCAAAATTTGTAAATTGGAGTATATAAAATTATTTATAAGGATTGATAGTAAATTTCATCTAATTTCTACTAAACTAAATGAAAAAGAGTACCCAGAACAAATTTTTCTAGTAATGTAATAGATGTCAAAAATGCCTAATTATGTTATATAATAAATTTTAGTCACTATACAATTGTGATTCAAATGCGTTTTATTCAAAATTTTATATTGGAACATATAAAACTATTTATGCAGAATTTTAATAAATTTATGTAGTTTCTTCTAGACTAAATCAAAAAGAGTGCCCGAACAAATTTTTCATGTCATTTATTGAAATGTAAAAAAATGACTAACTCTTCATATATTGAAAATTATAGTCACTATTTAAGTGCGAATTTCAAACTTTCAAATTTTCAAAACAAATTTGTTTTATAAAATTTTGTTCAAGAGCATATAAAACTAATTATAACAAATTGTAGTAAGTTTTATCTAGTTTCTCCTAAACTAATCCAAAAAGAGTACCCGAAACAAATTTTTCAAGTTAGTAATAAAATGTAAAAAAATCTCAAACTCTTCATATACTGAAAATTTAATCACTATATATTTTCAAAGAACTCAAAGACATAAATTTAACTTACTACAATTAGTAAGTAAGTTAAAAATAATTCAGTTTTACAATTCTAATCTTATCAGAGTCAACAATTAATTTGCTCTTATCTCTCTTAATAAAACACGGTTAATTATGACAACAATTATTAGACTTCTGTGTTACAATCGGCAAAACAAGATGAAGAATTCAACGAAAAACAAGTACATAATTTTTTTATCAATATTTGTACAAATGTTGTAGAAAAATGGCACAAGGATGATTCGGTAGGAGAGTGTTTGGAAATGTAAATTAAAATGTTATGAAACAACGATCATTGTCTCTTATCTTGGGAAGATGAAATAATTTAGTTCGATTTCGTAATTTATCAAATGTAATGTAAATTATATATATATATATATATATATATATATATATATGCATCTATTTATAAGGTAGTTTTAAATATCTAAAGATCTATAAATGAGATGTCATAACGAATAAAAGCGGAAAATGCTAAGAGAAATTAAGTGAAATCGTTGTAATTTGTATTGTATTCCATTTCTGTTGTCTGTTCAGTTCAACTTTCTTCCATGTTTATATTTTTATTTATTTCATTCTAATTTGATAAACACAACAATAACAATTACAACAATATAAAGAAAAACCAAATGCTCTCAAACGAAACATTTATTGTACTTTGTTAAATAATTATTAAAATTGAACAAACTTCAAAATTCATCTGCATTTTCTTCGAAAGCTAATAAATTATTTTTTGATATAAGCTCTCTATCATTTACATTTCTATATTATATTATAAAATTTTCGTCGATGATTTCGAGAGCATGGATCAACTAACGGTGCGACGTGCCAATTAGTTTTTGAAAAAAGCAAGTCCTCAACATTTTTAAAAATCCTTTTTCGATATTTCTATATCTGTTATTAGACATATAATGTTGAGCAAAAATGTGTGAACTAGTGGGGAATGGCATCGTGCCTCAAGGCAAATTGCAGGAACTTCCCGTACCATAACAAAATGTTCGAGGAATATTACTTTTTTAAATAGATTAATATAAATACTATATCTTATTCTGAATAGCACAAAGTACCAAGGCATATGTTGTGAAAAAATATTTTTTGAAAATTGAAAAAAAAAGATCTTTTACCAAACGTAATCGTTTCGTCAACACAAGCTCTGTATCTTCGTTTACGACTGGACCTGCCTTTGCTAAAAACTAATCAGCCACATCTCCCTATCAATAGGTATCGAATGTCTTTTTACGAACTTACCCTACGGGAAGTTAAAATTGCTGAGTGTCATAAAAAAAGTAAATTTTATGTAAAAATCATATATTACGCGTTATATTAAGAAAAACACTTCTACTCCTATCATTTACAATTCACTTGTCATTTAATTTTATAAACAAAATAATATATGCGGAATGCAAAAAGGAAAAAAATAAGATGAAAAAGTAACATGTTGATTTTGCGCGCATCTTTATTTTTTTCACATCTTCATATATTATAATTTATTTACATCTCGTCCGCCATTGAATCAAATTAATGAATTAGCCGTCCGTAATCATAATTTATTTAACGACACGGGCATTAATATAAATTATTATAAATTAGTCGTATACATGTATATAAATATATTTAAGATATAATTACTGAAGCCATTGCATGTACAATTGCGCGTAATATTCGCGCTATTGTTTGCAAACTCGATTAAAATAAATATGTATCTTAATATATATATATATTATATATAATATATATATATATACATGTGTCGCCGATATTCATCCAAAACGGCTCGACCGATATTATGAAATAAATTTAAATACGTATTGAACAGGTCGGAAAATTGGCATCTATTTCTCATATATTTTTTTATTTTTCATATATAATTGCAAAGTTTGTACATAAAGTTCATCCGTAAATTTTCTGCATTCATTTTATTTTATTTTTAATGATAAAATAATCACAGAGCTCTAAATTTAAACTCTGCCTACAACAAACCCTCATTTTTATCAAATTTGCAAAGTGTGTGTGATTTTATTTTTATATTTTATTTTAAATAATGTAAAATTAAATATTCATACAACTCCAATTTTTCACTCTCCCCACAACAAACTCATATTTTTACCAAATTTCTAAATTTATTATTATGTGATTATAAAAATATAGTAATATTGTAGAAATAAATGGAAAAAATTGCCAAAAACAATATTGAAAATATTTGAGATATTCTTGGGCATTGAAAACAAATGAAAACTATCATCTGCCAAACATTTCAATTTACTTATGAGCCTAGACAATAGTAGAATATGAATAATAAATTCATGATTATGAATAAGAAAATATTATATGTCTATAATATTTTTGCCGAAAAGCAGCTGAGATGTGCCAAAAATTAAAATAATATAAGATACAGTATATTTATGGCAGATTGAATGATACACACATAAACAGGATTTGACAAACTAATTTACCCCAAGATTTTTTAAATTTTTGATATTTAATTTTTAAATTGTCACCCAAAAACATTTAAATAATTCAATCATTTTAAATCCTGCTTGGTAAAGATCAAATGTTAAATTTACTTGAGTTTATGGAAAATTTCACAAAATCCAATTTGTTTTTATTAAAGTATCAAAACAGTTTACTCCTATTATATTTTAGGGTTACCAGAGGCAGATTTTTTTAAATTATCCGACGTCTTTGTAGATCTATACTAATTTTCAATTTTCCAGCAAATGGAAAAGAGTTAGGAATGAGAGGGAACCATTCTTATAATAAATTTTTTTTCGCTCTCTTTTTGGTATACATAAAGAGTAATAATAATATTTGGATATACATATAATTTTTTAGATGATCAACAAATTTGATAATATTCTGCAAAAAACGAAAATATAACTACAATTTAAATTCTAGAGTAAGTAATTTTAGTAGAAAAAATTTGGTCGTTTAGGATTTAATTCTGAAGATACAGAGTTGTTGCAAAAGAACTGGGTTTCGTGCAAATCTATGGAAAAATATTTTTCAACAAACTTTGTATCGTTTTACAGAGTTTTTAAATCTACTGACATTATTTATAGAGACTATATTTCTTTACAGAGTTTTTGTACTAACTGGTTTTGCTAGACATGCCATTTAAATATTGGATATCCAACTACTTTGCATAATAGTTAAAAAATTAGTCAAAATTAACGAAAATGCGGTAAAATTATATTAGTACCTCAAATCCTCAAATCCGTATTATATCGGCTGTGCAAATCTAATTTAAATATAATGAATTTCTGACTAGATGAACAATTTCAAAGACTATAAAGAAATTTGCTAGTAATCATTTATCTGGCAAACAATATATATTTTAAACATTTGATATTAATATAGTAACCTTTTCGTTAGGTATTGAATAAATAACTTCTTCCATTATAACAAGGCAGTTTTTTACATTTTATATAAAAAAATATGAAATGTTTTTGTATAAATTATAAAACATACTCCTTGTCTGAAAATTTTTAGTGTCCCATATAAAAAATACATAAATTAAAAAAAGAAAAAAATATATAAAAAGAATATTTTTGGGTGAGATAGTGAATGTGTATATATATATATATATATATATATATATTTATAAATGTATAAATGTTTCATGCAACATTGAAACAGAATTTGAACTTGGCTTGAACAAAACGTGACCTAGAAGAAAAGATGCATCAAGAATTTGTAAGTCGACAAAAGGTGCAGGATGAATTACAATTATTTATATATAAATTTATACAAATATACATATACACACATTATATATATATATATATATATATATATATATATATATATATAAATTATCATAGGGAAGCACATTGAATAGCGCGGCTGGAAAAAGGTCGCATCGATTTCCTGATTTGTTTCTGATATAAATATAAATAATATATATATATATATATATATATATATATATAAAAACACGTATATTTACCAAATAAGGAAATTATCTAACTCCAAATCCGGAAGCATCAAATTATCCATTTCAGTCTCATCCTCTCAAGATAACAATGAATTTCAGAAAAAAATTGTTATATATTATTCCCATCATATTTTTTTATAAAGAACATCGTTCACGCTAATAATTATTCATTATAATACGAATTAGCGATATTACATAACATTTTCGCGTAAAAAAAATACAAACGCGGTGTAATAAAGGAAAAAAACAATAATTATGGTGGTAATTGAAAATATAAAATCGAATCTATATTATTTTAATAAATGATAAAAAATTTAAAAATGGTTGTTAATTTGTTATGTGCTCTTTGAGACCTTTTCAACGATGTGTCACACGTTTTTTAGTTGTTAGGAAATTTCCTATCGGCAAGTAGCACGATAGAGATATAACATTTTTTGGTTGGCTTTAAAACAATTTTAACTAAAGATCAAATATTATTAATTTATCAAATGTTTATTAATTTTATAAACAATGTGAGTTATATGTTGATGAATCAATTTATTTATTGATCAATTGAGGAACTAAGGAATTTGAATTTAGTTATTTTAATCTCCATTTCTCCAATATAAATAAAATTGCAATCGAGGCAGTTAATTTGATAGACGAGATTTCTATATCGTTTTTTAGTAAAAAATTTTTATTTCCACTGAAGCTTAGAATTATAGCCGAAACGTATGGATTGTAAAATAAATCCTTAAAAGAAATTATTAAGTTATTAGACTTTGTTAATATATATATATATATATATATATATATATATATTTATATATATACACTCAATTTTCATACACGAGTATTCCACAAAGAATCCTTGACAATGATCATGACTTTACAATATGCATTGTATGTTAATTAATTGTTACTAATTATATAATTATTTAATTATATATAATATATATAATATATATATGAAATATGCATAAACAATTGTTTAAACAATTAATAATAAAACTCTCACAATACTATACCGAAACGATAACAAATAAAACTTCAACTAATCGAACAATTAATATCGAACAACGTAACGAATGTTAAATAGTATCAGTGATTGCCAAAAAGCGGTCTCTGTAAGAATTAATTTTGAACAATGGTGCAAATCCAAATTTAGTCTCATTCGATTCAGAATGATTTGAAACGTAGAGAAAACATCAAATCAGCAAGTCGATTTTTTCGTGAATTTTTCTCACAAATTATAGTAAGTGGCGTTTTGCCTTTAGGCAAGTTGCATGAACTTCCTACTAAATAATGGTAATAATAGACTTATGCAAAGAAAAATCTATATATTAAAATATGATTTATAAGTATATAGAGTTGCTGTAGAGCGTTATAAAATATGGAAAATTATGGCAAACCTTTCAATTCAGAAAAGATTTCCCAAAAATCTTAGTTAGTTTCAACAAATGGTTGAAATTTCAAATATTACACATTTTCTAAAGCGATTATTAAACCAAGTATTTACTGATTTTAATAATTTCACAATTTAGGCCTGTAATATTTTAATTTCATTAAAAGCTTTCATTAAAATCGCAAACAATAAAATTAACAATGAATTAGGATTTACGGAACAAAACATTTGTACTTTTCTGCTAATTTCAAAGAACTTAGTACTTTATGACGATACCATTTTAAAGTACAGGACCAAAGATGATCATTTCGTTACGGTACGGGAAGTTCTAGCAATTTTCCTTAAGGCACGATGCCGTAGATACCACTAGTTTCGTTTCTTATCTGTAAAGCTTGTAACTTGTAAACTAACTTCTATTGAATATTGTAAACTCTTGCAAATCTAATAAAATCTAATTAATAAGGGACAAACCGAACTCTACTGAGGACCAATTTAAATTGCGTAATGAAAAACAAATTGAACTCTACTGACGACACCAAACTAACAAAATGATATCAAAATTAACTTATGTGCTATACCTACATATAATAGATTTAAATATAAAACTAGGGTGCATGGCATCGTGCCTTAAGGCAAATTGCTGGAAATCCCCGTACCAGAATTAAATATTCGATGAAAAAAATCAGTAATCAATAAATATTGATCAATGATTATAATAACAATCGTTTTAAACATTTTCAAATAGATAATTATAATCACTATATAATTTATCGTTCATAAAATATACAGTGACGACTTATCGCTCAAAAAGCTTGAAAATGTTTACGTTAACAAGAGATTTCGAATAAATCCATCTGAGGATATATTTCTCACGATTAGAATAACGCATTTGTAATATTTACATGTTCAAATTTGGTTTGTAAATTTAAAATTCATATTGAAGTATAAAACTTTGTACTTTTTGAAAATTTTGAAATTTGCTTCGTATAAGAATCGACTTGAATCGACGAAGTCAAAAATCTGTTCACACATATACTTTTTCCAAGTGTTGGTCTCATTCGATTCAGAATGACTTGAGTCGTCAAGAAAACAAACTTCTCCTTCGGTAAGTTATTTATTAAATACAACAATAAATAACCGAATAATTCTAATCAATAAATAAAGATGCAACATGCAATATCATTTATTAAATTCTAATAAAATACAGGCTCGTGATAAAGTGACTTTGACAATCACTGCTATTTGAGCAATTATTTTGTAAGTGCGATTTTTTTTTTTCGCACCAGTTT
>NW_020536999.1:4189228-4204654 GCF_003426905.1 Ctenocephalides felis | reverse complement strand
TTCAGAGTTTCTGAATATTTTGGCATACATAGGAAAAATGGAAAGTATGTGTGTGTGTGTGTGTGCGTGTGTGTATGTGTGTTCGGATACAAATTTTCGTCGACGATTTCGGAAACACGGACGAAGCGATTTGAATAATTCAATAAAACATTTACTTGTATTATCAAGATGAAGAACTACTCAGATTTTCATAAAGGCAGGTCTAGCGGTTTTGGAGAATTATTAAAAAATGTAAAAAAAATGCCATCCGGCGGTCAAAAATGATCATTAGACATATGCACATCAAATTGTCAGATATTTTATAGAGATTTTAACAGTAAGTATAAAATTTGTTTACTTTCCTATCGGTTCCGTACCAATACTTACCCGTTAGACGTCGGCGCGGCGCTTACGCGCTTTGATATTTTGTCTCTATGCAGTTAAAGCAGTACGATTGCTTTGAAGAAAAGTTCAGAATTTCCAAAATATTTCAAAATACACTTTTCTTCAAAAAGTCTTTTTTTCAAAAAAAAGTAAATTTTTGTCAAAAATTTATAGTTTCTCAAAAATATAATTTTTCAAAGTAAATTTTTTTAAAAATGTTAATCTTTAAAAAAAGAAAAATTTTGGTACGGGAAGTTCCAGCAATTTTCCTTAAGGCACGATGCCATGCGCCCCACTAGTTACATTTTTAAATAGGTAGATCCAGCGGTTTAGAAGTACAGAAAAAATGTTTTGGAAAAATGCCATTTGCTAGTCAAAATCGGTCATTACAAATTGTTGTTATCGAGTCATATACAAATGAATCTTATTAATTCTATTTTTTATCTACTTTTACCATAATGATTTCTCAAAATCTCTTTTACCGTACACGAAAAGGCAATTCGGCAAAAAGCCAATTAAATCCGAGTGGTAATTACTTGACCACGTGTAGTTTGTGCCCAAATGGAGGTATATATTAATGGTTGTGTGTACTATAAATAGTAAATAATAATAATTTACAAGTAAATTTTCGTTCTTTTTAGTAAATTAACACGCCGGAAAACGTGTATCAGATAAGGTAAGAGATTTGGAATCGAAATCGGAAATGACCTTGGATTGAAAGGATACGGGTTAGGATTATGTAATTGGGGGAGAAATGATTTAGGTTAGATTATGTAATGGTTTAATTCACTTCCCTTAGGGTAAGTTATTGTAATGGGCCGAAAATCGAAATTAAAAAATTTTACATTTCTCGACGTTTTGAAGGTTTCTGAACGTTTTGGCATACCTTAGAAAAAATGGATGTATGTGTGTGTGTGTGCGGATACAAATTTTCGTCGACGATTTCAGGAACACGGTTCTACACAATTCAATGATTCAAAGAACTTTCGATTCCTATTGATAAGGAGAGGCTGATTTGTGCTTGAAAAAATGTTCATGATTTAAAAAAAAATCAAAATACAAAAAAATCACAATATTTTTATATCAAAATTTCTCAATTTTTTTTCAAAAAATTCTAAAATTTCTCAAAAATCTAATTTTTTCAAAATTTTTTCTTATAATTTAGTTTTCGGAACGGGAAGTTCCAGCAATTTTCCTAAAGACACGATGCTATGTACCATTAGTTTTCATTAGATTTTGATTTTTCTTGTGCAAGTGTAAATGTTTAAAAATTATGTTAAAAGAGAATATATGATAGGATTATATAATTAGATAAAAAGTATATAGGTTAGGATTATATAATAGGATAGAAAAGGTATTAGAGTAATGTTATCCTTGTAGTTTTTTATTTAATTCTCTTAGGGAAAGTTATAGAGCAAGTTGAAGAGAAAGTAATCTGGTTTGAAAATACATAAGAACTAGGACTACACAAAAAAGAAGAAGCATCCTGTAAATAATTGCTACTATCAACAGACAAAAGGACTCTACTGACGAGCAAACTGATCATCAACGACTTGAATAAAAAATCTAGTAACAAGCAAAAAGAACTCTACTGTAGAGCAGACTAATCTCAATGGTCTTGATAAGAAAAATTAGTAAAATATTATAATTTCTAATTAATAAAAAGGATTCTACTGACGAGCAAACTGACTTTGGTGATCTCAGTAAAAAATCTAGTGAAATATTATATTTTGCCATTAGTAAAAGGACTCTATTGACATGCAAACTGATTGATCGGAGGAAGAATCCAGTAGATAATTAATCTCAAATTATAAAGGATATGAGTTAGGATTATATAATTGGCTAAAACGGAGAAATATATAGCTTAGAGTTACGTAATCCTTCTGCTTTTTTTGTCATTAGTTTGCCTTAGAGTAAAAGCATAATTAGCTTTGAATCAAAGGGAATACGGGCTAAGTTAGAATTATATAATTTTACAAAAAGAATTAAATGGACTTCTATTAAATTTCGGTTCTAATCTATGATTATTTCGTATCATACTGCCCTCTATCGTTGCCCAGAACAATTATTTTTAAGAAACAAATTGAAAAAATATTTGAACCGTTATTAGAAAAGAAACGCCACGACACATCTTTAAATAAAAAACGAGATTTCATTGAGTATTGTTAAATTTTTCAAGTAATTCAATATTTTTTCACTTATATTTCAATTCAATTATGAATGATTCCGAAACTGTAAAATTTGCGAATGGGATTTTGCGAAATAATTATAGTTATTTAATTTAATTTAGGTTGCTCATTTTCTTAAATATTTTTGTATGAATGTTTGGTATCATTAGTGATCTAATATGCATGTAAGTGTATGTATGTGCCGTGTGTATATTTTAAATCGATTATTATTTTTGGCAAAATTGAGAGAACAAAAACAAAGCAGGAATTTGTTATGTAAGAGTCCGGAAAGTCCGTGGATAATTTCAAACTCGTATTGTTTTAGGAAATTGCGTCTGATGGAACAAAAAATTAACTACAATCTATATATATATATATATAATATATATATATATATATAATATATATATTACGTATGTTCCATTAAGCCATTAATAATTATAATGTATTCATATATACAATCCCCATTAAATCTTGCACGAAATCAGAATTAATAGTTGTCGAGATAAAATCTAAAATGGATTTAAATAGAAAAATTACTACCCCCGAAAAATAACGATTCGGATATAATTTATTTTCAGGGACTTGAATTATCACTAGAGATAAAAATTATACTATATATATTTATTATTAAACACATATACAGAGACACATAAATATATAAATTTATTTTATATATTTATTAGTTATTTATTCATAATATTTATTCATATATATATATATATATATATATATATATTATTTAGTTATTTGTTTATAACAATGGTTTGAAACTGAACTAATTTATGAAAAATAAGAGGAATTATGCATATTTACTGTATAAATTATTGATATTTTTTTTAGTTCTTGATAATTGTAGTATAATTATAATTGTTTAATCTAAAATATTTAAGCTTAATATAAAAGTTTGTTTTTTATTTTAAGATCTGTCGAGACGTTTCTTTTTTTCATTCCAGTTCATATGTGGTTGCAATTAAATTTTCTTCAATGTGTTAGCGATGGCATTTTGTTAAAAATTATCGTTTTCTATAACGATAGAGGGCAGTGTGGTACAACTTTAGTATAGATTTGAACCAATATCGAACTTTTCATTAACAAAGTCAAACAAACATTTTTCGTGTGATTGTTTTATATTCGTGTGTGTTATTTTATTTTATTTTTTCATATCTATTACTAGTGTGTGTGTGTTTACGTATTTATATCCTCTTGTGGAATATTTTTTGGAATATCCATGTCGGATATCAATCTGTCATAATTACAGAGTTATGTAAAATAAAACGTTGTAGACGATTTTAAATATATAATTGGCGAATGATTCTATTGTCTCGTATATTTTTTGTTGTTATAAAAAATGAAGTAAACAAGCGCGGGAATGTCTTTGATATATTTGTCATAAGAATAATTTTTCTGTATATAAATATATATATATATATATATATTATAATATATATATATATATATATCGCTTTTCTACGAATCTAACGCCATCTTTTGTTCTTTTAATACTTAATCATTAAAATTAATTTTGTTCATAATGAATATTCATTAAGGAAGTGAATAAGACGAAAATCATTGCTCACACAGGAAGATTAAAATTGTTATTGCATTCAATTCGGTCATTATATTTAATTAACACTAGAAAGACGGACGAATTGAGTATACCTACATTGCCTGAAAACAGTCAAAATGACTGCGTCGTGAAAAAAATAAATAATGCGTTTAGAAATTTGTTTAAAATTAATTTTTATTATTTCATGTACTATTTACATTTATACAAATTATCTATGAGTGCTAAAAATAAAAAAATAGTTCATCTGACAAAAAAGTTCATTATTTTTAAAATTATGCAAATATAATTTGAGATCTTTTATGAGTACATTTCCGCAAATATGTTTGTTGCAAATTGACACGTATTATTAGTTTTATTATTATTACAAAGTCTTATTTGGCAAATTTTCTTTTATTACTACTGGTATGTGCATGATGTCTGTGGGTCATCATTTTCCTTTGATTTTTTTTGTGTTGATGTCGTGTAGTCCGCGGAAAGCTGTTCTGCCAATTCAAACAAAAACTGTTCTCTAAGGATTTGTTTTCTTCGGATTTTTATTCCAGTCGCTTCTTTGTAAGAATCCAGGCATTTATCGCAGCCAAATCCAAAATATTGAAAAATATTTGCAGGGGTCATCTACGTGAACTACGTGGTATTTCACGGTATATTTTCTTTACCTTTAATCTGTCATGTCTTCTTTGCTGACCATAAGTAAGTCAATTTCAAATTTTTTGCCTCATAGGCCCCACAAGCATATAAAATTCCAATAAATGCATTCAATATTTCCTGTAACGATGTTGTCCAATCGTACACCAAAATTTGACTGCCCTCTTCTTCTGTGCACTGTTTATGTGTTTGATAATATAATTATCTATTATCAACGAAATGCACTGACAAGATCACCTGTAATAATATTCTTTTTTGAAAAGCTCGTTGGCCCTTTCACACCCTTGAAAACACAGATGATGACCTTCCTGGAGTACCACCTTCGGCAATTTTTGTCCATACAGTACCATCGAGAGCTGTTTCTGTTCCTTGAATTCTTTCATCAGTTTCTGGGCCACTTAGCACCCTCCTGCATACACTTTCATTTTCATCAATAGTTATCACCTTCATCGCTACCCTCAGAATTAGATGATTCACGTGAATATAATCCAATTCATCATCAAATGATTGTGCCCAATTTTCTGCATTTGATTCTATGTCGGAACACTCTTTACTTATGCTCGTTAGCTTTTGCAATAATTCACTTCTCTTCGACATTTTATTTATAAGTTCTAAAAAATCAACTGAACAACGCGTTATACTGAAAGTTACTACGCGAAAAAGACCGGTCTAATGTCAATACTTACCAAAATTCGGTTTTTTATATAAAAAATGCATTATCGCATATTAGAGATGAATGCACGCGAGATAACTATTGCAATACAATAACAAAGCCGTTTGTAATATAAAATTTCTAGAGCAGTCAAAATGACTGTGTTCCGTCCATGCAGGCATAACATGTAAGAATATTGAAAATAAAAGTGAGATAAGGCAAATAATACGATTTATCTACGCATTTATATGTTGTATAAAAAGTCACAAAATTTCACGAAGCTGCGACTTCAAATACATAGTAATTTTTATGTTTGAAAATGGAAAACAGTCAAAATGACTGCGTCCGTCTTTCTAGTGTTAATTAATTATTTGCATGAATTTAATTAATTATTCTATTGAATCATGTCAACAGTACAGACACATAGAAATGGACTCTACTGACGAACAAACTAATAAATTAATAAATAAAAAAGGAAGGAAGTAAAATTTGTAAACGACTCTTATCAGTTTTTATAATAATAGTAAAGTTTATATATATATATATATATATATATATATATACACTAGCAAACCCGACGAACTGAACTTTCGTGAGAAAGATGAAGAAATTTTTTGTTTGTTTTATATATGAGAAGGAAAAATTTGATTTTATTACACAACAGTAATGAATTAATTTCGATTACAAAAATGAAGTGTTTTTTAGTTGAACTTCTCTAAGTAAATGAAAGTGAAACCGCAAATTATCCGTTTTATTGAAGTGCTCTTTGGTAAACCACATTTTTTGTTTTTTGGTCTGAGGTTAACACAAACAAAGCTGATGGATTTCCAACTCGTGAACAGGCAACGTATAACTGCCCATGTGAAAAACAATGATTTTCTAAATAATCTATTTGAAATTTATCCCGCAAACACTAAGCGATTGGCTTTGCGACTTATTGTTGCGAACGCAAGGCGAACTGGAAATTGCAATCGTTTGAAGTCAAATGGAAGACCAGTCGGAATCATTGGTATGTCACCAAATCGCCAGCAATTTTTGATTGAATGGTGAAATTCAGTGCGTGTACATCATTATTTCTTGCGGCAAGAATTGCTCGTTAACTTAACCAAGCATAATTCTGATAATTCTCACTAATGTCATCACTCGAATTTTTAATGCAAAATTGTCGAAATCGGTTCATGCGTTCTGGAGTTATTTCGTCAGGAAGGAAAACCCGACTTATTTTTATATATATAAAAGATAATATATATATATATATATATATATATATATATATATATATAATTATTCGATTAAGGGATAGCATGATAAGTAATTATATTTGTTCTACGATAAAACTGCGCATTTGCACGCAAAATATATATATTTATATATTTATATGTATATATATATATATATATATGGAGGCGTGCTCCATATTGTAGAAATACCGGAATTGTCCAAATTATAGTCATAATAAATTCCATGATATATTATTTATATTTGGTTTATTTTATGTATGATTAATATCCACGACACTATGTGTTGTCATATTTATCGTTAATAAAATGTGATTGGTATTTTCTTATTTATAATAGAAAAAGAAAGGTTTTGAAAATTATACATTTTGGCAAGTTCGACTAGGGAGAAACAAAAACCGTGTCCGATCTGACACTTGAATTTATTTTTGTTTTTCTCAGTGCTGTCACTATATGGGCCAATCTGTCCAGAGACATGTGATGCGTGTTGACAAGCCGCTATGCGTGTTGGCAACCCGCTACATATATATATATATATAGATGTTATATATATATATATATATATATATAAATGTACATATATATATACATTCAAAAAAAAATTGATTCCAGGAAGTATCACTAACAAAATGAATGCGAAAATCTATTGTTTTAGAATTTTAGTCGTATCATTCATTATAATTATAAACAATTACATACGTCGTTAATTATAATTATAATCTGCTGAAATTCATAAGATTACTCTTTATCTTATTATTAGTAGGTAATTTTATCTAGTTTGTGCTAAACTGAATTAAAAAGAGTACCCGGAACAAAGTTTTTGGTGCTATTCAAAGAAATGCAAAAAAATGGTCCAAATTCACATATTGAAATTTACGCAATGTATATTTAAATTTTATCTAGTTTCTCCTAAACTGATTTTAAAAAAAGTTCCCGAAACAAACTTTTCATGTTATTTAATAAAATGTAAGGAAATGCCTAACTCTTCATATAATAAAAATTTAAGTCACTATAATATAAGTGGGAATTCAAATGAAAAGAAGAAAATTCATATAAAACTATTTATAAGGAATTCTAGTAAGTTTTATCTAGTTTCTACTACACTGAATCAAAAAAGAGTGCCCGGAAAAAAATTTTCGGGTTATTTAATAAAATGTGAAAAAACAGCGTTCAACTCTCCATATATTACATGATCACTATATAAGTGCGATTTCAAACACGTCTTAAGCTAAATTTTGTTCTAGAGCTTATAAAACTATTTATAAGGAATCGTAATAAATTTTATCTAGTTTCTCCTAAAGTAAATCAAAAAGAGTGCCCGGAACAAAATTTTCATGTTATTTAATAAAATGTAAAAAATTACGTCCAACTCTCCATATATTACTAATTTAGTCACTATTTAATTGCGATTTCAAACGTGTTTTATTCAAAATTTTGTATTAGTGAATATAAAACTATTTATATGGAATTTTAATATATTTTATTTAGTTTTTACGAAAATAAATTAAAGGGAATGTCCGGAACAAAATTTTCATGTTATTTGATAAATTTTAAAAAAATGTCCAATTCTTCATACATTAAAAATTTTAATCACCAATAAGTGCGATTTTAAATGCGTTTTATACAAAATTTTGTTTTGGAGCATATAAAAATATTTATAAGGAATTTTAGTAAATTTTATTTAGTATCTGCTAAACTAAATCAAAAATAGTGTCTCAAATGAACTTTTCATGTTATTTAATAAAATGTAAAAAACAGCCTCCAACACTCCATATATTCACTTTAGACACTATACAATTGCGATTTCAAATGCGTTTTATTCAAAATTTTGTATTGAAGCTCATAAAACTATTTGTGCAGAATTGTAGTATATTTCATCTAGTTTTTTCTAAACTAAATTAAAAAGAGTGCGCGGAACAAACTTTTCATGTTATTTAATAAAATGCAAAAACATGTTTAACCATTCATATATTAAAAATTTAAGTCACTACATAATAGCGATTTCAAATGCTTCTTAAACATAATTTTGTATTTTGGCTCACAAATCTATTTACGCAGGATTTTAGTAAATTTTATCTAGTTTCTACTAAACTAAATCAAATAGAGTGCCCGGAACAAAATTTTCATGTTATTTAATAAAATGTAACAATATGTATCCGAATCTATTAGGTTGTCAAATATCTCCCTTCCGCTTTTTTGCTCTTCGTTTATAATACAAAAAGGCGGAAGGGAGATATTTGACAACCTTATATATATTCTTTATCAACCGATTTCAAAGTCATTTTATCCAAAACTTTGTACTAGAACATATAAAACTATTTATAAGGAATTTTCCTAAATTTTATCTAGTTTCTCCTAAGCTAACTTAACAATAGTGTCCCAAACAAAATTTTCGTGGTATTTTAAAAAATGTAAAAAAATGTCCTCTCCGAACTCACAGACTGTGTACATCAGCCGCGTACTTGGCGATTTCCAGGGCGCGCGCCACTTTGCCGAGGCAGACTCGGCCGGCCGAAACCGGCTCGGGAAACATCTGAGGAAAATAATTAATTAATTAATAATTTGATTAACTATACTAGTTTTAAGTGGCATTGTGCCTTGAGGCAAGTTGCATGCACTTGCTGATACGTGAAAATAATCGATTTAGATGCCAATTCTAGGGTAAAGAAATGTTTTGGCAACGCTATGTTACAGGTTTATCTTTGTATGAAATGTAGCTTCACGTATGTTATCAAAGAGACATCAGAAAAATGCACTTGTGTTAAAATTGTTATTTGTGGTTGCGCATTTTGTAGGTTAGGTTTTATGTGTAAAACGCCTAGTTGCACAGAAAATACATAACATTTTGACAATTTTTACTACCGAGATAAGACCGTAACGTAGGATTGCCGTAACATTTCTGTTTTATCCGAGATTCGGCTCATTAATGAATAACAATTGAGATTTATCACTAAAACTGTGTTTATGTGAGAATATATGGATTTTTTTACGCTTAATGGTATAACATGAAAAATATGTTCCGGGCACTTTTTTTAATTTAGTTTAGCAGAAAATAGATAAAATTTACTAAGAAGCCTTATAAATAATTTTATATGGTCCAGAACAAAATTGTGAATAAAACGCGTTTGTAATCACAACTATGTTGAGACTAAAATTTTCACGCTAGACATTTTTTTACATTTTATTAAATAATATGAAAAGTTTGTTCCGGGTACATTTTTTATTCAGTTTAGGAGAAACTAGATAAAATTGACTACAAATTCTTATAAACAGTTTCATATGCTCTCAAACAAAATTTTGAATAAAACGCATTTGAACTCGCACTTATACACTTAATTATAATTAAAATTATATATATAGAGAGTTAGATATTTTTTATATTTTATTAAATAACTTGAAAAGTATGTTCCAAACACATTTTTTTCATTTAGCTTATAAGAAACTAGATAAAATTTACTACTAATCCTTATCAATAGTTTATTTTTTCTGAATACAAAATTTTATTTTATTATTTTTTATTATTCATTTGAATAAATCGAGCTTGAAAATGCATTTATGTATTGTGTAAATTGCAATATACGGAGTAGGACATTTTTCTGATTTTTATTATATAACATGAAGGATTTGTTCCAGGCACCCTTTTTGATTTAGCTTATGAGAAACTAGATAAAATTTACTACATATTTACATAAACTATTCTAACTAATTTGAAGACGCATTTTATATATTCGTAATACATATTATTACATATAGAATTTTTTTTTACGTCTATTTGGTTCATACAAAAAAATTGTTTCGGCACTCTTTTTCAGTTTGTTTAGGAGAAACTAGTTTTAATATAGTATATTTTCATGGAATCAGTTCAATTAGTTTGAATACAAAATTTCAAATTAAATGAATTTAAAATCGCAATTATATCGTGACTAAAATTTTCAATATATGAAGAGTTGGACATTTTTCTACATTTATTTAAATAACACAACACTTTTATTTCTAGCACTCTTGTATAATTAGTTCAGTAGAACCTAGATAAAATTTACAATTACATATGTATTATTTTATATAATCGAATACAAAATTTTTTGAATAAAATAATTTGAACGCCCTTCTACCTTTTGGCAAATATGGACAATATATGGATTTGGACATTTTTTACATTTTTTCATATAACATGAAAATTTTATTCCGGGCACTCTTTTTGATTTACTTCAGGAGAAACTAGATAAAATTTACTATAAATTCTTACAAATAGTTTTATATGCTCCAGTACAAAATTTTGAATAAAACCAATTTGAAATCGCAACTATAAAGTGACTAATAAATTTGCATTATATGAAGTGTTAGACATTTTTCTACATTTCTTTGAATTACATGAAAAGTTTGTTTTGGACATTCTTTTTTATTTAGCTTATGAGAAACTAGATAAAATTTACTACATTCTCATGAAAATATTTCAATTTACTCGTATATAAAATTTTCAATAAAGTGAGTTAGAAATCGCACTATATTTTCAAGTTATAATTAATTACAAGACATTTTTTGTTCCGGGCACTGTTTTTGGTTTAGTATAGGGGAAACCAGATAACATTGACTTGGATTAGGCATTTTGTAGGCCTAATTAGTAGATATTTTGCTCTATTATTTCATTAAAATTAAAAAAAAACAATTTCTTCAACAAACCTTTACAAAGATACTTCTTTAGAGAAGTAAATGTGAATATAATTGTTAGTCATTCTAAAAAATATATATATAGAATATTTATTTTATATATCCAGTCCAGATAAACTGTCATTTTGTTTTATACTAGAATTACGGCTCCCTATTATAATTCGTGTATCCTAACGAGCTCTCTAAAAAATATGGTGACCTATCAATACAATTTCTAATCGAACAGAGTTGTAATATATATAATTGTATTAATTTAATTCAATTTATATAAAACATTTGATTCCAATTTGTGTTCTAAAAGTGTATGCTATATATTATCTATTTTCTGAATAGTTTAATGTAAAAAAATATCGTTTTAAATCGATCGATTGTCAATATTGACGCTTTAAGAAGAAAAAAAAGACTGATATGTCATTATCGATTCCAATCAGATAATGCATTCGCCTATTATTTGTGCATGTATGATGCATTTTCATAGAAAATGCATTTGTTTGATTTTCTATTAATTTTTTGCAAATCATTGTCACGTAAATGGAAGATTCTTTGAAATAAAAAGCAAAAAATAATTAATTATTTATTATGTACATTTTGACACTGTATATGTGACATCATTAAGCACGCTAACAAATTCTAAAAAATATTTTTCAAAGAAGATATAACAAGTATAAAATATATATCAATACATACCAAAGCAGGAAATAACACAAGACACAAATTTTAAAGACATTATTTAATGAATAGAATAATAAAATAATTAAATACAAGTTAAATAATAACATTATGTAGTTAATCACATTACTGCCAATTCATAAATGGCGCCCAAAATGCACAGCAATGCCTTATAGAAAACGAAGGGGTTCACAAATGTGGATGCAGGATCGGGTTCTCGGAAAAACTAGCCGTTTGCAAAAGAGTTTTAACAATGATAAAACAAAGTATTAGAAAGATTAAAAAATCTATTATCTAATGCTTTGTTTTATTTTCCTTTATCCCCTTTACATCATTGTTAAAACTCTCTTGCAAACTGCAAGTTTTTCCGAGAACTCGAACCTGCATCAACTTTTTGTGAACCCCTTCGTTCCAATATGGCGTGTTTTGTCAATTGTCAATGATTAACTACATAATGTTATTATTTAAATTTTTAATAATTATTTTATTCTATTAGTGTGTTTTTTCATTAAACAATGTCTTTAAAATATGTGTGTTGTGTTTTTTCCTGCTTTGGTATGTATTGATATTTTAATTTACTATATCTTGTAGTTAACCTAGAAATTTTTTAAGACTTTGTAAAATATTTTTTTTAAATTTGTTCAAGTGCTTAATGATTACATACATATTGTGTAAAAACGTGCATAGTAATTAGTTAATTATTTATAATATATATATATATATATATATATATTATGATTATATTATCATTAGAGAAAATGTTCCCAAAAGGTTGATGTACGAGGAAATTTTCTGTCCAATTTCGAAGAACTACTTACGAAAAAAAAATTACAGTTTTTGTGTCACAAATGTATAAATAATTATACGTTTATAGGCTATACGTATTGTCATTGATATAAAACACGCCTTTTGTATATTTGATATATACATTATATATATATATATATATATATATATTATATATAATGGATTATATCGAAAAACCATTAGTAAGTGTCGACTGCCAAACACATATCATGCATTATTGAGATTCTAATAATTATATACTGTGTTTTGTAAATATATATATATATATATATATATATATATATATATATATATATATATATATTGTATGATTCTGAATTTGATGTTGACATATGTATTAACAAAGTCTAATAATCGGGCATAACATCAATAAAAAACATGAATTTCTTTCAAAAATTTATTTTAAATCCATACGTTCGGCTAATCCTAGCCTTCATTCAGTGGAAAAATTAGTTGATCTTATTGTTAAATTGGAAATATTTAATAATCCATGGTATTAGGATATGGTAATGCACTACACTATGTATTATAAACATTAACTTGAAATTACACAATATTTTCACAAAATACTGATTTGAAAAAATCACAAATGGATAGTGTGTTATTCGTAGACTGGTTGAAGATGTAAATGTATATATATATATATATATATATATATAGATATATTATGTACATATATTTGAAGTATTTTTGCAGCTCAATCGTCCATTTCCATTGAACGTTTCGACACTTAATGTGTGTCATCATCAGTATCAAACCAGGAAAAACACAAAAAATATAAAATTTATTGAAAACACTAAACTTGTGTCTAAGAATAACATAACTATAATTAATAGATAATTAATAAAAAGGAAAAATTAAAAGAGCAATATAATGCCCATTTAAAGCGTATAGAATTAATTTTTTTTTATATTTTATATTTTTTTGTGTTTTTCCTGGTTTGATACTAATGATGACACTCATTAAGTGTCAAAATGTTTAATAGAATAAAGAGTTTTTCTATTTTAATCTTCTTTTAATTCGACGATTGGGCTTCAAAATATTTTAAATATGTATATACATACATATTAATATATATATATATATATATATATATATATATATACAGTGGCGTCGGAACCAAATTTTTGATGGGTGCTCGTCTTTTTTTTTTTTAGATAGGCAGCCAGTGGTCTCGTTTTTTTTTCTTAGAGATATTATCCCATATAATTTTTTGAAATTGATGGGTGGGCTGAGCCCCCCATCAAAATTCATGGGTGGGCTCAAGCACACACAGCCCACACGGTTCCGACGCCACTGTATATATATATATATATTGGGACAACATTAAGCATTCGAAATATGAACTACTCTGAAGTTTCATTCATTAATAAGAGGCATGAAGTTTGACTTATGTTATTTTGATATTCGTGCCATTTGGAGGTTAGTTTTCAGACGTGGACTGTACTAAAAGTTTGAATAATCTCTCATTTAAGCACCTTAACTATAGTTTTTTGCCAGTTTTGAGACTACCTACACATTGATATACTGCTAATATTAAGAAAACATAATTTATAGAATTTATAAAATTTATTTTTATTTTTATTTATTTAAAATTTATTTATTTTTATTTATAGAATAAAATTAGAGCGCTATGAATAGCAAATTTTCATCGTAGTCTTATTTGTTAACTTAACCCATAAGGTAATTTATAGTTATTGCAAACATTTTTGCATATCTTTACGTTTCAAAGGTTTCTGAACATTTTGGCATACCTTAGAAAAATTTGATGTACGTGTCTGTGTGCGGATACAATTTTTCGTTCACGATTTCGAATCGGTTGATTTCTCGAATCAACCGATTTGAATGATTCAAAAAACATTGTACTTGTATTGAGAAAATGAAAATTTGATTAAATTATTGCCAATCACTTCCAATTAATTTTATAACAGTGCTGACAGATACAAGATTATATGGAGCTCTTTATATTTACATCAAATCAAATAATATAAAATTATGAATGCAATATACATAAAACAATGATATATATGTAAGAGATAGTGTAGATATTATGTAATATAGTATATGGCTAATGTACCAGTTTATAAAGCCAATAAAATAATAATAAAAAAAAAATTATTGCCAAAGCAGGTCTAGCGGTTTCGCAGATACATAGGAAAACGTAAAAAAAAAATTGATATTTGGCGGTCAAAAATTATCATTAGACATATTAGATGTATGATAACTATTTTAAAAATGAGTACTAATTTTGTTACAATTTTGATGGGTTCCGTACCAAGATTGATAATTTTTAAAGTTTACTTATACGGTTCAAGCAAATTTCAAAATTATCAAAAAAAAAATCAAAAATATACAAAGTTTTATACTTCAAATATGAATTTTAAATTTACAATTCAGTTTGAAAATACATACATTTCAAATGCGTTATTCTTACCGTAAGAAATATATCCTCAGATGGATTCATTCGGCATCTCTTGCTAATGTAAACATTCTCAAGTGTTTTGAGCGATAAGATCATCACTGTATATTTTATGATTATAATTATCTTTTTGAAGATGTTTAAAACAATTGTTGTAAATTATTAATCAGTATTTATTGATCACTGATTTTTTTCTTCGAATATTTCATTACGGTACGGGAAGTTTT
>NW_020536999.1:4174760-4188228 GCF_003426905.1 Ctenocephalides felis | reverse complement strand
ACCGTTTAACGACATTTTTATTGATCATGGCATCAAAATTATTTAAGTAATAAATTGCCATCAAAATTACAAGTCTGCTATCACAGATGGCGCAAGAATTCACTTAATGACATATGTTAATAATAAATATACGAAACTTTTAATTGAATTGCGGACTATCTAAATGTTAATATCAAGAGCTAACACTTTTAGAGAATTTTTTAGTATTAATTTGAAAGCATTTGAGCCCTTGGGAGCAAAAAATTCGAAAATGTCCATATTAAGGACCGTCCTAATATATATATATATATATATATATATATATATATATATTAGGGTGGTCCTTAAAATGGTCATTTTCGAATTTCGTTGCTCCCAGGGGCTCAAATGGTTCCAAATCGATAAAAAACAATTCTCTGAAAGTTTTGTCTCTTAATATTAACGTTTAGATAGTGCGCAATTCAATCAAAGTTTGTATGGAAGAGCATGGAAAAATTTTTGAAATTAAAAAAAAATGTTTTAGGTATAACTTAGCAACAAATGAATGAGTTTATTTATTCATTAGTTCGCTAAATTACATCTAAAAACCATTTTTAAAATTTTGAAAATTTTCCATGCTATTTCATACAAAAACTTTGATTGAATTGCGCTCTATCTAAACGTTAATATTAAGAGCTAAAACTTTTAGAGAATTGTTTTTTATCAATTTGGAACCATTTGAGCCCCTGGGAGCAAGGAAATTCGAAAATGACCATTTTAAGGACCACCCTAATATATATATATATATATATATATATATTAGAGTATATATATATATATATATATATATATATATATATATATATTGATTGTTTCTTTTCCGAACAGTAAATCCAATAATAAAAAAAAAACAATTTGTTTTTTGAAGATGTTTAATACGACGTTTCGGAACTAGGTACGTTCCATCATCAGGTTTATTCTGTCAAATACAATGTTTTTTAAAAATATTGATTAATATTAATTAATGATGGTCAATACAGATTAATTAGAAAATAATTTATATAGCCATATCACTAATATTTTTTTGTTAAAAACACTAAATCCTGTAAATTATTACAGGTAAATAATTTTTGCTTCTCAATTTTATATAAAACCTCTTTTAGTTAATTCTTATTACTCTTTACCCCGGTACATAATCCATTCCTTTATAAATTTTTTTTCTAATTAATCTGTATTGACCATCATTAATTAATATTAATCAATAATTTTAAAAAACATTGTATTTGACAGAATAAACCTGATGATGGAACGTACCTAGTTCCGAAACGTCGTATTAAACATCTTCAAAAAACAAATTGTTTTTTTTTTATTATTGGATTTACTGTTCGGAAAAGAAACAATCAATATATTGAAAAAATCCAGGACTTATCTATTGAATATATATATATATATATATATATATAATATATATAATATATATGTGTGTGTATATTATTTTTATACCTGTACAGTTTTGTATCCCAAAGTCTTTCCCGGTATACCAGCCAATTCCACTTTTTCCAATCTATAAAAATCTACAGCAGTCGTCAAAAGTTCCTTGCACAACTCCAAACGTTTCAAATAAATGTCGAATCTTGAATATATTCTGTAATAAAAAACAAAATGCTACAAAATATATCTATCACTACATTTTTAAACATAATCTCTAGTAATAATTGATAAATTTCAATATACCTCGAAGGATGAAAGTTCCATTCGTAGGGCGGCTTGTAATCAGGATCTTTGCAGAATTGGGCCAAATTTCCTCTGTATTCATTACAGACTTGTCTAGTAAATGGTAATAAAACTTGATATATAGAAATAAAAATGAAAACTTAATATATAGAGAAAAGTTTAGCTAGTAACAATTTTCTGGTAAGGTGGATGCAACCACAAACAAAATCAAATGGTTTTTAATGATTTTAATTACCTGTAGTACTTCAAAATTTCCTCGGCCTTAAGTACTCTCTTGTACCCTTCATCGACTTCTCCTTGGAGCATTGATTCGGGTTCCAAAGACTTGGAACATTCGTTCATCATCATGTTGTTAATTTCGGTCAAAAGGACAATTACTTTATCTGGGCTTGCATAATACCTTAAAATAAAAATAAAATTAACACATTAATATAATAACCTGAAGTAAACTCGGCATTAAAAAAGCCACTTATTGCAGCCAATCGTCGAATTAAAATAATGATCTATTTATTTATACGTTTCGACACGGCATGTGTGTCATCATTCAAAAGATAAATACAGATTCAGTAAATTTTCTGAGGCCACCATTATTTTCCTTATGTAAGCAATAGGATTCTTGGTATTAAAAGAGTGGTATAAATTAATGACATGTTCCGAAAACATAGTCTTATACTGATTTGGATTTTTATAATTACAAATATGTTAATTCATTCTTTTGTAAATATATAGCAAACTTTCGCTAATATAAGAACAATTACAATCATTACAATCTACTTTGTAAACAAAATCAATAATATGCTCAACAAGAGTTTTGGACTTTAAGAAAGTGAAAAGGAAGTCGATAGTATTATCAAAATCAAAAACTAACAAAAAACCTTCATTTAAGAACATTTTTTGCAGAAAATTCCTTTGTATTTATTTAAAAAAGGAGGATTTGAATTAGACCAAAGAGAACTTTTTGAAACATCAACATCAAAAAAACTTTTAATTATATTGATTATTAAATGTTCTGGGTAAGAATTATCACAAAGAACTGAAGGAATTGAATTTAAATTTTTTTTTTCACAAATATTCAACACTAAGTAAAATGGCTCTGCCAATTAAGGCAAATGAAAAGGAAAATAATTTATTTCTTACTTGTTTAATTTAATTTAATCTATAATATATTTTACTTTTAATCTTTCTAAATTTTGTAAATATTCTTTTAGATACAGTTAATAAATAAAAATATTGCTGAATAAAGACACACATACCGTGTCAAAACGTATAAATAAATACATCATTATTTATTCCTGAATTTACATTTCAATAATATGTCTCAAAGTCGACAAAAGATCTAAATCTTAAATATAATTGAGAAATTGTATATATAATTATAAAGTTTTTTTCTTACTTGCAGTTTCCCCAAACCAGATGAGTGCAGTACATCATGGGTCGAATCAAAGGCTTCGAATCTAGAAAGTCGTTGCTTTCAAAAAATTCATAGTGTCTGGACATAGGGCGCAAATATAATATTATATCAGCTGCTTCTGCCAAAGCTAAGGTAAAAAAAATCAATTAGTAAGTTAAACTTAATAGTAACAGTTAAGTCTAAAAAAATCCTTACGTGTTTATTAGAAAAGAAATTATTATAAGAGACGACAAAGTTATTAGAGTCAAATTTTAGTACCTAATGAATCTGAATGACTTGAAACATTGAGAAAAAGCAAAATTAGCTTATACTTCAAGAAGTTTATGAAATAAATTTTGTGGCCGTAAAATGAACCAATGCTATGTAGCAGTTTTCATATGAAATGGTACTAAAAACTGTTAAAATTCTATATGGTTGCTATGCAGCCAGGCATTTTAAATAGAAGATCTAACCTAGAGGAGGCACAAATGTCCAAAAAACGATATTATCATAACTGCATTTTTGAGATATGGCTTGATAACATATGAGTGAAATTGTATTTGGAGTTGTATGAAAACTGTAACATCAAGTAAACAATATAAATAAAGTAAAGATTTTAAAGTAAAATTCTACGTCATCGTCAGTGGTTCTACAATCATGGAAAAAAAACAGTAAGTTAAAAACTAAATATACATAGAGCAAGAGTAAAAAGAGATTTAACTAAAGAGACACACTAATTATATCTAAACCTTAAATTAAAATATTGCATAAAACATTACTTACTTGAAATTCTTAGATTATCATTTACACATATTAATAACAGCTGGTAAAAAATTAATAATTGGAAACAAGCACCAAATGTCAGTAATTTCTTTTTTATAAAGAATGAAAAATAATTAATAAATAGAATATTATACGTAAGCACTCGTGTATCCGAGGCATGCCAAAGAATAAAGTTCCTGTAAAAATTCGAAATGCGAGGCCAGAATTTTTTGAAAAAAAAAACATGTGGCCGCTATAACCGTAAGTAAGTGTGTGTAATATTGTTGTGCAAAGCGTGGTGTTAGGTATTCGATATAAATTGGGAAAAAGTATTTAGAACATATTGGTAATTTTTCCAGATGAAGCTGGTGTCTGTTCATTTGTTTATACAAGCTGTTATTAATATGTGTAAGTGATAATCTAAGAATTTCAAAAAACAATGTTACATGGAAACGTATGGAAAAATAAAAATGTTTCCAAAAATCTTTACTTTACTTATATTTTTTACTTGATGTTATGCCTTCAAATCAAGTTTAAACACTTTCAACATATATATAATATATATATATATATATATATATATATATATATATATATATAATATTATTATTACCTGCTACCAAATCGGAAAACAGCTTCTTAAAGTATTCAAAAAATATGCTGCCGCCCAGCTCAAGAACGGAAGCTATGTTCTTTATATCTTCGCCTTGAAATTGCGAGTAGATGTGCTGCAAGTTTTTGTGACGCAAATCCCAAAATCTACAGCAGAAAAAATAATTACATCAAATATAATATTAAAGTGACCATATACTTAGTCCCGGGTTTCCACCTTATGTCCCGGGTTTTTCTAAAAGCAATATTTATCCCGGATTTGATCTTTTGTCCCGGGTTTTCAAAAATTAATAGGACTAGTGGTGTATGGTATCGTGCCTTAAGGCAAATTGCTGGAACTTCTAGTACCGTAATAAAGTATTCGAGAAATTTTAAACGTTTTCAAATATATTATTACAAATACTGTAACTGTTTCATTATTTTTGCTATCTTGTTATATCTGAGCAAATCAAATGTAAATTTTATAATTTCTTTCATAATCATGAATCAATTTATCTCCAGAACATTAACAATCGTCCTTTTTCGAATTCATTCATTCGAATTACCTGATTTTCACAAAAGTGAAAAAGTGCTCCCGTACAGTCACAGTCTAAACGGCATCTGCAAATAATTCTGTGCGACATTTTCACTTATACTGTGCTTAGCTTGGCGGCATTTTCACATTTTTCAATAGTTTTCACACAAAATTGGAAAAGTGCTCCGGTACATAAACAATCTAAACGCACTTGGCTAAACATTTGTACCAGAGTGGCGCTCAGACTGTGCTTAGCCTGGGTAATTTTTTGAATTTTTAATCCAAAATTACAAAAATATTTTATGGAAATTCAAAAAATATGTAATAATTTTTTATCCCCAAAAGCACTTGTTTTGTCAATACAAGCAAAAAGTTTTTTTGATTATTCGAATCGAACGCTTAGTTCACTCAAAAACTGCCATTTTTTGCACATTTAGCTCTGTATCTTCGAAATGGCGGGACCTGTCTTTGCCAAAAACTAATCAGCACATCTCCCTATCAATAGAGATCGAATGTTTTTTAGATCATTCAAATCCGATACTCCGTTCTCTCAAAACTCGATTTGTATTTTCTGCACTCTTTGCTCCGTATTGCCGTAACGGCTGGACCTGCCTTTGCCAAAAACTAATTAAATAAATCTCCCTATTAATAGGGATCGAATGTTTTCTAAACCATTCAAATCGGTTGATCCGTTCGCCCGAAAACGTGAACGAAAAAATGCGGACATACAAAACACACACACACACACATCCATTAGTTTTCTGAGGTATGCCAGTAAAATGTTCAGAAACCTTCAAAACGTCGAAAAATGCAAAAATTTTCATTTTCGATTTTCGGCCCATTTTACTATAACTACCCTACAGGAAGTTAAAAATTAACAAAAATTATGAAAACGAACTTGCAAGTGCTATTTTTTTTTCAAATTAATTACGAAGAAAATTGAACAGAATTTTATACAAGATTCAAAAGCAAAATAAACATATAGATCGAAGAATGATATATTATCATAAATAAAGTATTAAATATAATCGAATAACAAAGATCTTACTAAACATCGGCAATTTTGATTGAAAAAAATTAATTCATATAAAAAAACAGTTTTTTATTGTATCCTTAGTGTATCCTTAGTGTTATTTCATATACCGTCCCAGTTTTGACTTATAAAAATATGGTCACCTTAATAATATATCCAGTTTTATCTATTAAGTATCTATTTTACCTGATTTCTTCATTCGGAGAAGGATGGCGGCCGTTTGCAAAGGCCAGGGTGGATTTTTCATTCAAAACGGCCCTGATCATTTTATCCCATTCCGTGACGATTTCTTCCAAATGGGCACGCAGTTCCACGTCGACGTCGTGATCAGGATTCCTGAAGGAAAAAATTTAATAAATAATAAAGTAAAGATTTATTGCAAAGTAAGTAAGAACATAGATATTGTGACTAAAAAATAGAATTGAATACATATGGAACAAATAAATAATTTAAAGAAGCAACATGTCGCATATTAAACTATCCCTAGAGTAGTTAATAGAATCGTGCCTTTAGGTAAATTGCTGGAACTTCCCGTACCTTAATTGATCATTCGAGGAAGAAAAGCAATCAATAATCAAAAAACATTTTTCAACGTTTAATTACTCAGAAATTTTATTTATATTATTCATTAATTTTATTTTTATTATTATTTGCTTATATTTTATATCAAATCATATTACGGATATTATTTTCATGTAAATTTTATCCTTTGCACTTTTTATTGATTTAAATTTATGTTATTATTTATCAATATTACTAGATGTTAATAATTTAACAGTTGTAATAATTATTGAAATTAAAAAAAAAAGTTTAATTACAATTGTTTTACATGTTTTAAAATAGATTTTTTATTATATTAAGTGCTTATTAAATTAAGCGAAGAACGTATTCTACAACAACGTGTACGTAATAAATATTTATTTATTCGTCTACATTAATGTGGTCCCCTTCAAAGTAGTCCCCCCCAGATATAATACACTTATGCCAGCGTTTTTTCCAATTTTCGAAGCACCCTTGATATTCACTTTTTGATATGTCCTTGAGCACTCTCAGCGATTTTCTTCAATCGAGGAAAACCGCCGTCCTTTCATGGGTCTCTTCAACTTTGGGAATAGGAAAAAGTCACACGGAGCCATATCTGGTGAATTTTTGCACTTTGCAACACTTTATTTCATTTTTTACGCAAAATTTAATACAAATTCTTTGACTTTTCAATTCTTCCATTGTAAAAATCGCCGAGCTCAGAAAAACACGTCGAACCTTAGCGACTACCACAGACAAAGTAAACAGTGAATATAGCTGAAAATTTCATCATACTTTAGGGGCATGTATACCAACACAATAAAAAAAAAATTTTGACAATCAGACACTCCAGACCCGCGAAATTTAATTATTAGTAATTCCGGGTACTTTTTGAACAGACCACGTATGTGTGTATGTTCACAAGAAATTTGTTCAATTTTTTCAAAATTTTGAATATTTCTCAAAAGTTCGATTTTTTTGATATTTTTAAAAGAAATCAATTCGTTTAAAAATTTTAAGAAATTAGAAATTTTTAAAAATATTCAATTTTTTAATAATTTTGAGATATTCAAACATTTTTATAAGAAATCCATTTTTTTTTTAATTTTTTACATTTTTTTAAAATTCTTCAAAATTTAGATTTCTTATTGAAAATGATGAAAATTTTTAAAATTTGGAATTTTTTTAAACAATTTTCAAAATTACGAAATTATCTGTAAAATCATACACCGTCTATACAAGCGAAATTATTTTGAATTAACCTAATCTGATGATCCGTTCTCTCAGAAACTGCATAACCATTTTTACACCCTTTGCGCTCCATACCTCCGAAACGGCAAAATTGCCTTTTGCAAAAACGCCTTGCGATCGAGTACAAACCGAATGTTTTTTCAATTATACAAATCGGTTATTCCAAAATGTCGAGACATTTGTTTGAGCCATATAAGGAAATTTTTAAATTAAAAATCTTGGTACGGAACCCATAGGAATGTAAACAAAATTTATTGTTAAAATCTCTTTAAAATATCTGATAATTTGATGTGCATATGTCTAATAAACATTTTTGACCGCCAAATGGCGTTTTTCACTTTTTTTTTAAACTCCGTAATCGCTAGACCTGCCTTTTAAAAAATTCAAACAATTCTTCGTTCAGTCTATACAAATAAAATGCTTTTAGAATTATTCAAATTAGACGCTCCGTTCTCTCAAGAACTGAATCACAAATTTTGGTTCTTTTTGCCCCGTATCTTTGGAATGGCTGGACCTGCCTTTGCCAAAAACTAATCAGCACGTCTCCTTATCAGTAGGAATCGATTGTTTTTGAAATTATTCAAATCGGTTGATCCCTGTTCCCGAAATCATCGACGACATACATCGTTTTTCTAAGGTATGACAAAATGTTCAGAAACCTTTGAAAGGTAAAGATATATATGGTACATCTTTACATTTCAAATACTTCTAGATTATCAAAGTCGTGTTTTCTTAAACAAATTAAAAAATAAATCTTACTCTTCGGATAATTCAATTTGTTCCAGCATAACTTTTTCGTGCTGAAACGGCATCGGCAGTATCGTCTGGTTGCGCATGGAGCCTTGCACCTAATAACAAATCAATAGCATCAATTATTCATATTATTTATTCTATTATTGGGAAATATGTTATTTATTTAATTATCTTACTTGGGTGATGGAGTTCTTCAAAGACTGTGTCTTTTCAAGAAGATCTGTCGTCACAATCTGCGGCCAATTCGATACATTTGTACTATTCTGCAACATTGGCTTGAAGACATGCTCGAGGAGGACAAGTAGGTCTTCGACTGGTTTTGGTGGCATTTCACCGATGATCATCATCTGAGGAAAAATTGTAAGATTTGAGATATATATATATATATATATATATATATTTAATTTATACTTACGTCTTTGTAATTATCCTTAGTGATCTCTTCCTCTCGTTTGCGAAAGAAATAAGGTATTTTATTTTTGGCGGCATTTGGAAAAGTTAGACCTGCCACCAAAATTCCAGCAATATTTACATAAATCAACATGTAGGGAATCGAAGGATTGTTGAAGAACTTGTTGATGATGCCCTGAGGAAAATAATAAATAGATTGTGAATGAATAAAAAATTTCATTCATCACAGGTATTAATTAAAATGTAATAGATATTCATGGACAACTTATTTATTTGTTAAAATTATTAAGAAATTTGTACAAAATTATACGATTTACGACGTTGTTTGTCTAACATAAAAGTTTTTCAAATAAATTTCAAATTTTTCAATAAAAAATAAACTAGTGACAACCTGCCTTAAGGCAACTTTTCGGAACTTCCCGTACAAAAAACTAAATTGTTAATAAACTTTGCAAAACTTTGAAAAAAATAGATTTTTGAGAAATTTTGAAATTTTTAAAAAAATTTGACTTGTTAATTGAAAACTTAAACATTTTTATGTTTTGATTTTTTTTGTATTTTGATTTATTTTTAAAATTTTGAAAAATTTTTTCAATCAATTGCACTGCGTAGCTGATTTGGGATCGAAATATCTAATAAAAACTGAAATTCAATTTTTGGCACCTTTTCCTCTGTATCTCCGAAACGGCTAGACTTGCCTTTGCCAAAAACTAATCAGCATGTCTCCTTATCAATACGAATCGAATACGTTTTTTTAACTTATTCGAATCGGTTGATCCGTGTTCGCGAAATCGTCTACGAAAATTTGTATCCGCATATACACACAGATTCATTTTTTCTAAGGTATGCCAAACTGTTCAGAAACTTTTAAAACGTGAAGATATATAAATATTTCCATTTTCAATTTTTTTGCGATTACTATAACTTACCCTAAGGAAAGTTAAAAATGTAAGACTTCCTTATGTTACAACTAAGTAAATTATTGAATGAATCATTTTACAAGCAACCTACTAGGTGTTAGTAGCATTTTAGTATGTTCATTAAGACCAGGAACTTTATCGCCATATAAAGTTTCATTAAAATAGTCAAAAAAATGTTTTATTATTAATAAAAAAAAACGTCCTTACCAACTTTCGCCAAAAATTAATCAGTACGATTTATTTATTTCACAAGCCGTTAGTATAATGATATTAAATAAGGTTCATGTCAATATTTTGCAAATTTAATATAATTTAATTATATTTATTACTTATTCATTTATTATTTAAATTATTTACTATAAAGTTATTTATATTTAGTTTGTTTGTTGTAAGTATTTTTTAACAATTTAATAAGTATTTTATTGAGCTATACAATACTTTTATAATCTAATTATTTGGTTTAAAGAATTTTAGGTTATTTTATGATATTTTAACAAATTTATCAAAGTGTTCCCAAATAATATATTTTAAACAATGTTTAAATTTTCCTAGATTTTTTGAGAAAACGTGAAAATTTTCTGGCAAAAACATAAACTTCTCCTTCAAAATAAATTAGATTATTAATTAATAATTATTATTCTTACCACATATTCCTCGTTGGAAGCAAACTTTTGCCATTTTTCAGCTTTCAACTTCAAAGTCCGTGCTAAATAATTATTTAAAAATTCCCATCTTGGATCTACAACTTCCTCCTTCTTTTCTTCATCTTGATCACCCATGATTTATGCGAGTAAATCCTTGAAGGACATTTATCTAAAAAAAATAGAAAATATTAATATATACATAAATATTTATAGATAAATATTAACTTATAGGTATATTAAGAAATTACCTGTTAATAATTTATTTACTAATTACCTGTTTATAACCAATTAATATTTTTTCGCGCTAATATTTGAAATCAAACTTTTTGATTGATACAATCGATTTCATTCATTTGTTTTATGAAATTTCCAATACATTTGTAAATGGATTATCAATAAAGCATATTTGTCATTTATTTACACGTATCGGGAAGTTTATGCAACTTGCCTTAAGGCAAAATAGCACTTACACCTAGTTTTATACAAATTTTTGTTACACAAAAATATTTATATTGAAATATCAATTTTAAAATTAACGGTCAAAATTTGTTGAAGCAATGCACAAGAGATGGCGCTTGTGCAGCTCAAGTTGGTTTTTTGACATTTATGACAATATTCAAACAAAATAAATAATGCAGACGTAAACATATAAAATAAATAATATAAATGTATTTACTTGAATATAAATAGTTAAATCTTATAAATACATGTATATTGAGCATATTTGTACTTTAAATGTAAAAATTTACAAACAGTTCTTCAAGCCAAAAAGTTAGGTTAGGTTTGTTTTGATAAAACATATTTTAAATATTTATGTACATTCTATTAATCTTAATATTATTATCAGTGTTACTCAAATACAAGCGTGTATATTTTATGATGTCTACGAATCAATCAGCATCAGCCCCCTTGGGGACTGCTATGGATAGTTTAAGCCAAGCGCTTAAGTGCAACATTTTACCAAACCAAGAATATTTATTACAAGGCTCTGTTTTAGATTCTGCCGTTGAAGCACTTCTACATAGGTAATAATAACACAAATGCAATAAAAAATACTGTATAAAATAATAATTGTATTGACTTAAATTGTAAATATTGAATTTGAATAAATTTATATGATTTATTTAGGTTAAGAGGTCTTTGCGATAATGTAGACTCTGGCCCAGAAACATTTCACGACCACGAAGTGTGTTTTAGTCTCAGAGGACCCACACAAATGGTACTTTGTATTTAAATATATTTATTTATCAATTTATTTACTGTTGGTTTCTATTTTAGAATCCTTTAGTCCTCAGGGTACGTAAAGCGTTAGATCAAGAAGCCCCATATCAATTGAGATATATAGGTGCCTCTGAATTGGGTGATCGTTCTAGACCGGCAGTGGTACGATCGTCTATAGATATCGCTTGCAGTTCCACTGTCATGGAATTTCTTACAGAACTCGGATGCAGGATAGATTTTGAGTACACTGTTAGGGGATATATGTTTCGGAAGGGACGGATGAAGATTACCGTATCTAAGGTAAAAAAAAAACCAACATAGTTTTTAATAATATAATAATAATTTTTATATATTTTAGGTTTTCAAGAAAGGTGCATCGCCCTCAAAGCCTGGAGAAGCCTTTGAACCAATTTCTCAAAGTTATCTTGTTGAATTATCGGTATATATTTATAGATGATGGATATATATATATATATATATATATAATATAATATAGAATTAGATTTATAATTGCAGAAGCATTTGGTAATTATTTTTGTGTCTATTTTTTAGGTGCTTGCTCCGTCTGGACAAGACGCTATAGCCGAAGACATAAGAATATTTGCTGAACAGTTACGACCTTTAGTTTTGCTTGAAAAGATTGATTACAAACGCTTGGCTCATGTTACATAAATAAGAAGAAAAGAATTGTTGAAAGAATGAAATAAAAAGATTTATAAGTAGGTGAGAGTTTTTTTTTACTAGTTATTTTAGTTTGAATCAAGTGAAAAAAATATGATTTTTTTTACAAAAACAAAGTTTTCCTTCAGGGAAATGAAAATAGAAAATGAAATAAATATAAATAATCAATTTTATTTTGCTAAAGAAGAATCAAAGTTATTTCGAGGTTTTGCTATAATTTTTCTAGAAATATATTTAGTTTAATAATGAAATAAATATAAAAAATCCATTTCATTTTGCTAAAGAAGAATCAAAGTTAATTTGAGATTTTGCTATAATATTTCTAAATATATATATATATATATAATATATATATATATATATATATTTTAATAATGAAATAAATATAAAAAATCCATTTCATTTTGCTAAAGAAGAATCAAAGTAAATATGAGGTTTTGCTATAATATTTCTAAATATATATATTTAGTTTAATAATGATATAAATATAAAAATCCATTTTATTTTGATAAAGAAGAATCAAAGTTAATTTGAGATTATGCTTAAATATTGCTAAATATATATTTAGTTTAATAATGAAATAAATATAAAAAATCCATTTCATTTTGCTAAAGAAGAATCAAAGTTAATTTAAAATTTTGCTACAATATTTCTAAATATATATTTAGTTTAATAATGAAATAAATATAAAAAATCCATCTCATTTTGCTAAAAAAGAATCAAAGTTTATTTAAGATTTTGCTATAATATTTTTAAATATATATTTAGTTTAATAATGAAATAAATATAAAAAATCCAATTCATTTCGCTAAAGATGAATCAAAGTTAATTTGAGGTTTTGCTATAATATTTCTAAATATATATTTAGTTTAATAATGAAATAAATATAACAAATCCATTTCATTTTGCTAAAGAAGAATTAAAGTTAATTTGAGGTTTTGCTATAATATTTCTAAATATATATTTAGTTTAATATTGTTAGTTAGTAATTTATATTTTAAATTAATATTTTTATCTACTTTATTTATTTGAGTATGAGAAGCCTTTACTTGATAATAATAT
>NW_020536999.1:4114181-4173760 GCF_003426905.1 Ctenocephalides felis | reverse complement strand
ACGGCGAAGCCGCGACCTTGGACTGCGCTAGACAGGGCGGCGCTCATGCCTCATGCGTTGCCATCTCGCGAGATCACGTAACGACAACGACAAATGTCAGTAACGGCGTTAAAACACCAACACCAGGAGCAACAAGTGTATTAAACGAACCAGCACGTACCCAGGATTCCGACAGAGTACCACCACCGAGTGCCCCTATGGACTTGACTATTAAAAAACCCTGTGAATTCTCCGAAAGACTCGGAGCCGGACCTCAAGTTTTAGACTTAACGTGCAGAAAACGTACACACAGCGTAGCAGAAGTGTCCAGTTCCACACCCGGTGAAGTGCAACAAGAACCCGCAGTCAAAACCGTCAAACTTTTCAAACCCTATCTCTTAACCGACGATGATGACAAACACAAAGACAAGATGGCCGCAGTTTCAAAAGTTCCCGCCATCGTATCAACAACCAAACTCGACTCGACGTACCTGGGTGGCCCTTTTTACCCCGTGTATTCCTACCCTTCACCGACATACACTTACTACCAGCAAGTGCGTTATTCACCTTGTTACGATTCCGCAAGTTCATTTAGTCCAGGAAGCTGCTACGACGAGGATTGTGCGTCCCTTTCACCCGACAGCGAGAATATAGCCGTTAGACAGAGACACAGCTATCTCGATTTCAACATGGCCGCCGTTGACAGTTACTACTACAGAAGACAAGATTTGTTAACAATGCGGTACCGGTTCGAGGCTAGTCCGCCTCTGACATAGTATTATATAAATATAAGATTGTCAAATATCTCCCTTCCGCCTTTTTGTATTATAAACCAAGAGCAAAAAAGCGGAAGGGAGATATTTGAAATCTAATATAAAATTTATTTACTATTTTATTACTAACACGACTGCCTTAAAAGCCAACAGTCACATTTATAAAAAAAGGACTGACTGACAACAACCGTTCTTGTTCTTAGAGTTTATAACGAAAAACCAATGTGATTATCTGTAAGAGTAAGATATATAGATTTTATTTATATATAGTTAGTAAACTTGACTTGACTACGAACTTATCAGTGTATAAATTATTTTATGTGCCTTGATTGATTCAATTGTGCCAATATCGTAGATATATTAGATATATATTTCTTGTAGATATATATTCTTGTACATAGTTAAAACAAAACATATTTTATTAAATGATTATGAAGGAATCATTAAAGCAGCTTATATATAGTAACAAACAATGTATATATAAATAATTAAATGTATATGTATTTTTATATATAAAATTTTATAAAAACCTAATAAATATATATATCAAGTTTTAAGTACTTTGTTTTATTACAAACACATTACAGGTTTCTTTTTAGGGCATCCGAGAAGGTATTTCTGGCATCCAATTTTTTTTCTTTCTAATATTTTGTGCCATAATTAATTTTACCATAAGAATTTATTATGAACACTTAATTAGGTGTTTAACTTGTGTAAATAATCAATCATCAATTAAATATCAGCAAATTCTCAATAAATTTTTCAACTGCTTATTTTGAAAATAATATTAGGTTGTCAAATATCTCCCTTCCGCTTTTTTGCTCTTGGTTTATAATACAAAAAGGCGGAAGGGAGATATTTGACAACCTAATATTTTGGCTTTTTAATATTTTTTTTTTAACATTTTTGCTAAAATCTCACAATATCAATGTGATTTTCTTTGATACTGTTCAAACAAACAAATTAATCAATTAATACTTATTTACAAAGTATAAATAAAAATTAATTATGATTTATTGATAATATAAAATGGAATTTGATTCTTTCATCTTAAAATTATATTAATTTTTATTATATAAAAAATAAAATTAAAGATAAAATAATTAAATTAATTTGAAGATGTTGGTGAAAACCTTTTTCAAGCTAAACGTATTAATATAAAGTTAAATTTAAATAAATATACTAACTAAAAATATTAAACTAAATATATATTTAAAAATATTATAGCAAAACCTCAAATTAACTTTGATTCTTCTTTAGCAAAATGAAATGGATTTTTTATATTTATTTCTTTATATTTTTATTTAATAATATTATAGCAAAATATCAAATTAACTTCAATTATTCTTTAGCAAAATGAAATTGATTATTTATATTTATTTCATTTACTATTTTTATTTCCCTGAAGGAAAACTTTGTTCTTGTAAAAGAATCATAATTTTTTACTTGTAAAGAAAGCATTTAAACTAAAATAACTAGTAAAAAAAAACTCTCATCTACAAACACATTACAGGTTTTTTGAGATGAGAGGATATTTTGGTATCAATCCAGTTTTTTCTTCAAATATTTGGGGTAATAATTAATTTTTTTCATAGTCAATTAAGAATTAAATATTAACAATTTTTCAATTGTAGGTTTTAAAAATTACATTCTTGCTTTGTACTAAAATCTCAAAATCAAGTGATTTTCTTTGATAATTTCCAAACAAACAAATTAAAAATTAGGAGTTATTTACAAAATATAAATTAAAATTAGTTACATATTTATTAAATATACTATATTGATTAATTTTATTCTAATAAAACAATGCTTATTTTCATTATTATATTATTAATAAAATTAAACTAGTTTGAAGATGTTGGTAAAAACCTTTTTCAAATGTACTAATATCAAGCTAAATTTAAATAAATATACTAATTTAAAATATAAATAAATACCAACTAAAAATATTAAACTAAATATATATTTAAAAAGATTAAAGAAAAATCTCAAATTAACTTTGATTCTTCTTTTTGCAAAATAAAATGCAACCTTAACTCAATTTTTTATATTTCATTTCATTTACTATTTTTGTTTTTCTAGAGTTTTTGCTAATAAATCAGATTATTTTTTGCATTTTCTGAAAACTTTTGAAGAAATCATTTAACATAATAACTAAAATAATAGAGTAAAAAAACTCTCACAAATAAATTAATTAATTAATACTTATTTACAAAGTATAAATAAAAATTATTATTTATTGAAAATATAAGATAGAATTTTATTCTATTAACTTAAAACAACAAACAAACAAAATTTTAAAGATAAAATAATTGAAGTAATTATATTAATAATAATTTTAAATTTAAAACTAGCTGTAAGTGGAATTCTGTCTTGAGGCAATTATCGTGCCTTAAGGCAAATTGCTGGAACTTCCCGTACCGTAACGAAATATTCGTGAAATACTGAATGTTTTCAAATAGATTATTATAAATATTGTAACATTGTCTAATATTTATAAGAATTATATAAACTGTATTGCAGAGTTGAAATTATTTGTAAAGTATATTAGAACTATAGTCAGAATTAAAAATAAAATCTGAAATATTTTCGATATACAAAAAAACTAAAAAAAAAAGAAAAAAAAATGAAACAAATTTTTTTTTCCAAAATCAATTATTTTGTTAAGACAAGCAGAAAGTTCTTTGAATCATTTAAATCGAACGCTTAGTTCTCTCAAAAATTGCCATTTTTTACATATTTAGCTCCGTATCTTCAAAATGGCTGGGCCTGCCTTTGCCAAAAACTAATAAACACTTCTCCCAATCATTACTAATTGAATGTTTTTTAGATCATTCAAATCGGACACTCCGTTCTCTCAAAAATTCGATTTCTATTTTCTGCACTCTTGGCTCTTTATCTCCGTAACTGCTGGACCTGCCTTTGCCAAATACTAATCAGCACATCTCCTTATCAATAGGAATCGAATGTTTTTTGAACCATTCAAATCGGTTGATCCGTACGCCCGAAAACGTGGACGAAAAATTGTATACATACAGGCACACACACACACATACATCCATTTTTTCTGAAGTATGCCAAAATGTTCAGAAACCTTCAAAACGTCGAGAAATGTAAAAAATTTCAATTCCGATTTTCGGCCCATTACAATAACTTACCCTACGGGAAGTTAATAATTGAAATGTTATTTAAATAAATTGATGAAAACCTTTTGAGGCTAAATATATTGTTATCAAGTAAAGGCTCCTCATTCTCAAATAAATAAAGAAGACAAAAATACTAATTTAAAATGTAAATAATGACTAACTGAAAATATTAAACTAAATATATATTTAGAAATATTATAGCAAAACCTCAAATTAACTTTGATTCTTCTTTAGCAAAATGAAATGGATTTTTTATATTTATTTTATTATTAAATTGTAAATTCTATCCTTTATACTCTTATTTATTTAAATTTATGTTATTATTTATCATTATTGGTAGATGTTATATTATTTAACAGTTGTAATAAATATTGTAATTAAAATAAAAAAATATTAAATTAAAAATATTAAAGCAAAATATCAAATTAACTTTAATTCTTCTTTAGCAAATTGAATTTATATTTATTTCATTTACTATTTTTATTTCCCTGAAGGAAAACTTTATTTTTGTAAAAAAATCGTATATTTTTCACTTGATTTAAACTAAAATAATTAGTAAAAAAACTCTCACCTACTTATAAATCTTTTTATTCTTTTCATTCTTTCAACAAATTTTTTCTTCTTATTTATGTAACATGAGCCAAGCGTTTATAATCAATCTTTTCAAGCAAAACTAAAGGTCGTAACTGTTCAGCAAATATTCTTATGTCTTCGGCTATAGCGTCTTGTCCAGACGGAGCAAGCACCTGAAAAATAGACACAAAAATAATTACCAAATGCTTCTGCAATTATAAATCTATAATTCTATATATATATATATATATATATATATATATATATATATATATATATATCCATCATCTATAAATATATACCGATAATTCAACAAGATAACTCTGAGAAATTGGTTCAAAAGCTTCTCCAGGTTTTGAAGGTGACGCACCTTTCTTGAAAACCTAAAATATATAGAAATTATTATTATATTATTAAAAACTATGTTGTTTTTTTTTTTTACCTTAGATACGGTAATCTTCATCCGTCCCTTCCGAAACATATAACCCCTAACAGTGTACTCAAAATCTATCCTACATCCGAGTTCTGTAAGAAACTCCATAACAGTGGAACTACAAGCGATATCTATAGACGACCGTACCACTGCCGGTCTAGAACGATCACCCAATTCAGAGGCACCTATATATCTCAATTGATATGGGGCTTCTTGATCTAACGCTTTACGTACCCTGAGGACTAGAGGATTCTAAAACAAAAACCAACTAGTCATAAACTAGCAAATTATTGATATTTCAATATCAGTTACCATTTGTGTGGGTCCTCTGAGACTAAAACACACTTCGTGATCGTGAAATGTTTCAGGGCCGGAGTCTACATTATCGCAAAGACCTCTTAACCTAAAAAAATCATATAAATTTATTCAAGTTCAATATTTACAATTTAAGTCAATAGAATTATTATTTTATACAGTATTTTTTATTGCATTTGTGTTATTGTTACCTGTGTAGAAGTGCTTCAACGGCAGAATCTAAAACAGAACCTTGTAATAAATATTCTTGGTTTGGCAAAATGTTGCACTTAAGCGCTTGACTTAAACTATCCATAGCAGTCCCCAAGGGGGCTGATGCTGATTGATTTGTAGACATCATAAAATATACACACTGATAATAATATTAAGATTAATAGAATGTACATAAATATTTAAAATATGTTTTATCAAAACAAACCTAACCTAACTTTTTACCTTGAAGAACTGTTTGTAAATTTTTACATTTAAAGTACAAATATGCTCAATATACATGTATTTATAAGATCTAACAATTTATATTTAAGCAGATACATTTATATTATTTATTTTACATGTTTAAGTCTGCATTATTTATTTTGTTTGAAAATTCTTGTAAATGTCAAAAAACTACTTGAGTTGCACAAGCGCCATCTCTTGTGCATTGCTCTAACAAATTTTGACCGTTAATTTTAAAATTGATATTTGAATATAAATATTTTTGTGTAACAAAAATCTTTATAAAACTAGGTGTAAGTGCTATTTTGCCTTAAGGCAAGTTGCATAAACTTCCCGACGCGTATAAATAAATGACAAATATGCTTTATTGATAATCCATTTACAAATGTATTGGAAATTTCATAAAACAAATGAATGAAATCGATTGTATCAATCAAAAAGTTTGATTTCAAATATTAGCGCGAAAAAACATTAATTTGTTATAAATTATTGACAGGTAATTTGTTAACATAGCTAATATAAAATAGATATGTTAATATTTATATATAAAAAAATATGTATATATTAATATATATTTTTTTTTTTTTAGATAAATGTCCTTCAAGGATTTATTCGCATAAATCATGGGTGATCAAGATGAAGAAAAGAAGGAGGAGGTTGTAGATCCGAGATGGGAATTTTTAAATAATTATTTAGCACGGACTTTGAAGTTGAAAGCTGAAAAATGGCAAAAGTTTGCTTCCAACGAGGAATATGTGGTAAAAATAATAATTATTAATTAATAATCTAATTTATTTTGAAGGAGAAGTTTGTTTTTGCCAGAAAATTTTCGCGTTTTCTCAAAAAATCTAGGAAAATGTAAAAATTGTTGTTAAAATATCATAAAATATCCTTAAATTCCATAAACAAAATAATCATATTATAAAAGTATTGTAAAGCTCAACAAAATACTTTTTTAATTGTTCAAAAATGCAACAAGCTATTTATATTTAAAAATAATTAAAATTAACTAAATATATAAGGTTGTCAAATATCTCCCTTCCGCCTTTTTGTATTATAAACCAAGAGCAAAAAAGCGGAAGGGAGATATTTGACAACCTAATATAAAATTAAATAAATTAAATAATAAATGAGTAAGTAATAAATATAATTAAATTATATTAAATTTGCAAAATATTGACATGAACCTTATTTAATATCATTATACTGACGGCTTGTAAAATAAATAAATAAATAAATCGTACTGATTAGTTTTTAGCGAAGGTCGGCCAGGACGTTTCTTTGTAATTAATAATAAATCATTTTTTTGACAATTTTTATATGGCGATAAAGTTCCTGGTTTTAATGAACATACTAAAATGCTACTTACACCTAGTTTATTAACTTCCCCTAAGGTAATTTATTGTAATCGTGCAAAAATCGAAATTTGAAAATTTCAGCATTTCTTCACGTTTTCTGAACATTTTGGTATACCTCAGAAAAATGGATGTGTGTTCGTGTGTATGCATGTATGAATACAATTTTTCGTCCACGTTTTCGGGTGCACGGATCCACCGATTTGAATGGTTCAAATAACATTCGATTCCTATTGATAGGGAGATGTGCTGATTAGTTTTTGGCAAAGGCAGGTCCAGCCGTTTCGGAGATACGCAACTAAATGTGCATTTTTTAAAAAGAAATAAGCATCCGATTTGAATGATCCAAAATACTTTCTACTTGTGATGAAACGATTGCATTTGGAAAAAAATCATTTTTTTTTTAATTTTCAAAAATATTTTTTTTTGATATCGAAAATAATTCCGATTTTTAATTTTAATTCTGATTAAAATTCTAAAGCTCACTTATATACCTAAAATAAATAATTTTAACTTTGTAATTCAGTTTATATAATTCTTATAAATATTAGACAATGTCCTTCATTTTAAATTGGATTGATTAAGTTTTGTTTATCTACTTTTCTGTAAACATATATAAGTTATAATAATCTATTTAAAATTTTTTAATAATCCTCGAACATTTTGTTACGGTCCGGGAAGTTCCAGCAATTTGCCTTAAGGCACGATGCCATACACTTCTAGTTACTTGTGAAATGATACGATATGAGTCGATAATCTACTTAATTGTAACATTAGAAAGTCCTACATTTTGTTGTTTTAATTGAAAACTTTCATGTTAGACAGACAACGTAGTGAATTATATAATTTTGCACAAATTTGTTAATATTTCTAACAAATTTAACAAATAAATAAATAGTCTACAAATATCTATTACGTTAATAGATACATACCTGACAATGAGATGAATGTCATTTTTTATTCATTAATAATGTTATTATTATTTTCTCCAGGGCATCATCAACAAGTTCTTCAACAATCCTTCGATTCCCTACATGTTGATTTATGTAAATATTGCTGGAATTTTGGTGGCAGGTCTAACTTTTCCGAATGCCGCTAAAAATAAAATACCTTATTTCTTTCGCAAACGAGAGGAAGAGATCACTAAGGATAATTACAAAGACGTAAGTGGAAATGAAATAAATATATATATATATATATATATATATATATATATCTTATATATAAAATTCTTCTGTAATGGGGTATGAAAGGTTAATCCTCCTAAACGATTATTCGGATTTTCATAAATCTGCCTGAAGTTTGTTAAGGGAATTTTCTAGTATTTTTTGATTCATAGATATATAGTTAGATTGTAGAAATAAATGGACAAAATTACAAAAAACCGCTTATCATTGTTTGACTTTGAAAATATTTGAGGCATAGTTTGACATTAAAAACAAATGAAGACTGTCATTTGCCAAACATTTCCATTCACTTATGGGCTAACACAATATTAAAATATATATATATATATATATATATGATTTTGAATGAGAAAAATGTAATGTCTATATTATTATTGCCGAAAAGCAGCTGAGATGTGCCAAAAATTAAAATAATATAAGATACATTATATATTTGACGGTTTGCATACCCTATACAATTCAATTTGACTAATTATTTTTTAACGAATGCAGTCGTGTTTTGCCTTACTTTACTAAATCACAATACAAAAATAATTTACTTATTCAAAAAATTATTTAGAAGTTTCGTTGTGCCAAAAATTCAAATGTTTGCCATTGGATGCGGAATATTTACTCAAGTAAATGGAGCTTTTTGGGTCTGAATATTTTTAATGTGCTCCAATTTGCATGAAATTTTGGAATTAGGTTCATCTTACTCTCAAGTTTAAAAGTGAAAATAATTTAGACTCTTTTGCCACTTCCCTGGGGGATGACATTTCTTAGTGGTGTACTTTTACTTTTTTCTAAACCGATAAAAGAACTAATTAGATGAGAAAAATGTTTAATACTGTTTTTCAAAAAAGCAAACACTGTTCATGTTACTGGCTACTGAAAATTCTTTTCTTTTTTACGTTTTTCATCGTTTTTTTTCTAATATCTTTAAAATATACCTTTCAACGAAAATCATGTAATAAACAAATTTCTCAATTTTACATCACTCATATATTGATGTAAATAGTAATTCGAAAAAAAATCATTATTGCTTTTAACTGAACGGTAAAAATTAGTATAGGATATTGAAAAAAACGTAGATGTGGGTACAGGACAACGTCTGTCGGGTCACCTAGTATATATATATATATATATATATATATTTATATATGAGTAAGTTTTTCAAGGACAATAAATCAAATAAAAGGCAAAGATTTAGAAGTTAATCTTTAATTTTTTCCAAACGTTTTGACATAGGATTTTATGTCGTCATCAGTGGATATAAATAAGGTCTTAAATCAGTAACTAGCGTATGGCACATAATTTTGCACTATCATAATAAACTAACTTGTTTTTTTGTTTTTGTTGAACAGAGCATAGCAAAATATTTGTGAAACATAATATATTTTGCACGGAAAAAGTAGTTTATGCGTACATTCCCGAGGATAATACGCATAAACTACTTTTTTATACACATAAGTGATTTCTTAATATTATATGTATATTTATGTATATATATTACGCTTTTGTATGTTTGTATATATTTTTTTTACTTTTCAATTTTTATGTTTGTCTATCCGTTTAGTTATAATTGTTATTGTTATAATTATAATACTTGTATCTATAGTTCTTTTTCCAATTTCTGTAATTTTTTCCTAGTTTATATTAATTTTTCAATGTTCATTCTGTAGATCCACTGATGATGACATAAAATCCTATGTCGAAACGTTTGGAAAAAATTAGAGATTAACTTCTAAATCTTTGCCTTTTATTTGATGTATTGCCCTTGAAGAACTTACTCATATTTCTCAACATCAAAACTAACTTCATTGACACATATATATATATATATATATATATATATATATATACACCTAAGTCTGTTTTTACACGGTAGATTGGTTCCAGAAGAAGCCGTGTAAAAAAAAATCGTGTAAAAAAAGACATTGATCTTATACAAAAATGGGTGATTTGTTCCTAATCTCTAAAACCTATTAAAATTAGTGAAAAACAAGAAATTTTAAGAACAAGAATTCATGTTTATTTTATTAAATCAAATATGTCTTATTTTCACAAGCATAGTAATTAATGATAAAAAATATGTACTCTAATCTTAAAGTAATATAAATTAAATGTATGGCAAGTTCAGGAACTAAAAACTATGTTGTGAACGAAAGAATAGGAACATACTTCGCAAAAATTAAATTTGACAAAAAAATTTAAGTACATAAATTTCAAATCGTGCTAATGGAATAAAATCGTGTAAAAAAATTAAAAATATTCAATTTTCAAACCGTGTTATATCAAAACCATGTACAAAAGACCGTGTAAAAACAGACTTAGGTGTATATATATATTATATATATATATATATATATATATATATATCTCAAATCTTACAATTTTTCTCTAGATGATGATCATCGGTGAAATGCCACCAAAACCAGTCGAAGACCTACTTGTCCTCCTCGAGCATGTCTTCAAGCCAATGTTGCAGAATAGTACAAATGTATCAAATTGGCCGCAGATTGTGACGACAGATCTCCTGGAAAAGACACAGTCTTTGAAGAATTCCATCACCCAAGTGAGATAATAAAATATCAAATATATTGCCTAATAATAAAATAAATAATATTAATAATTGAGGCTATTGATTTGTTTTTAGGTGCAAGGCTCCATGCGCAACCAGACGATTCTGCCGATGCCGTTTCAGCATGAAAAAGTTATGCTGGAACAAATTGAACTATCCGAAGAGTAAGATTTATTTTTTAATTTTCTTTAAAAAATACGTCTTTGCTAATATAAAAGGATTTGAAATGTAAGGATGAACTATATCTTTACGTTTCAAAGGTTTCTGCACATTTTGGCATACTTTAGAAAAAATGGATGAATGCGTGTGTGTGTATGTATGTGCGGATACAAATTTTTGTCGACGATAAACGATAATTCCAAAAGCATATTATTTGTATAGACTAAAGAATTGTTTAAATTTTTGGAAAGGCAGGTCCAGCGATTACGGAGTTACATTAAAAAAATGATTATTAAGCATATGCATATCAAATTAACAGATATTTTATGGAGATTTTAATATTAAGTGTAAATTTTGTTTACATTTCTATGGGTTCCGTACTAATATTTTTAATTTTGATTTTCTTTTATATGGTTCAAACAAATGTCATTTTTGACACTATGGAATAACCGATTGAAGAAACATTCGGTTTGTACTCGATCGCGAGGCGTTTTTGAAAAGGGCACGTCCAGCCGTTTCGGAGATACGGGGCAAACAGAGCCAAAAACTGAGAGAACGAATCATCCGATTAGAATAATTCAAACAACTTTTGCTTGTGTAGACGCTGTTCTAAAATGTTTTTACAAAAAACTTTGTAATTTTTTTAACATTTTCGAAAAAAATCAAAATTTTCAAAAAATTCAAATTTTCAAGAAACAACTAAATTTTGGAAAAAAGGTTTCTTACAAAAATTTGAGAATATTTTGAAATTGAATATTTTCGAAAATTTCTATTTTCTTGAAAAATTTGAAAAAATCAATTCTATTCAAAAATTCCAAAAAAATTTAACAAATTTCTTGTGACATACACGTTGTTGTAGAATACGTTCTTCGCTTAATTCAATAAGCACTAAATATAATAAAAAATCTATTTTAAAATATGTAAAACAATTGTAATTAAACAAAATGTTTTTGATTATTGATTATTTTTCTTCCTCGAATGTTCAATTAAGATACGGGAAGTTCTAGCAATTCACCTTAAGGCACGATGCCATGAACTACCCTAGGGATAAATTAATATGCGACATGCTGCTTCTTTAAATTATTCATTCGTTCTACTTGTATTCAATTCTATTTTTTTAGTCACAATATGTTCTTACTCAAGTATTTTGCAAATTTATTTACTACCAAACGTTAATTTTTTGCCTATTATATTTTATTAATTGTTTTCCCAGGAATCCTGAACACGACGTCGACGTGGATCTACGCGCCCATTTAGAAGAAATCGTCACGGAATGGGATAAAATGATCAGGGCCGTTTTGAATGAAAAATCCACCCTGGCCTTTGCAAACGGCCGCCATCCTTCTCCGAATGAAGAAATCAGGTAAAATAGATAATAGAAAAAGAAAGAAAGCTGCTGAATTTATTTAAACTAATCTAAATTAATTTCTTCTGCTGCAGATTTTGGGATCTGCGTCACAAAAACTTGCAGCACATCTACTCGCAGTTTCAAGGCGAAGATATAAAGAACATAGCTTCCGTTCTTGAGCTGGGCGGCAGCATATTTTTTGAATACTTTAAGAAGCTGTTTTCCGATTTGGTAGCAGGTAATAATATACGTATGGAGAATACACTGTAACTTTTTACTTGTTTTTGAATCCTTTAGCAATATAGGGGACACAAATGGGTCGAAGCGGCTGTAAAATAGACCAATGTTATGTGGCGGTTTTCATATAAAGTGTTACTAAATACTGTCCTAATGTCATGTATTTGCTATGCAATCAGGCAGTTTAGTCATGAAATACATCTTCACTCATTTTTACCTCCTTGGGTTAGATCTTCTATTTAATACGCCTGGCCGCATAGCAACACATTGAATTTTAACAGTTTTTAGTACCATTTTATGTGAAAATAGCTACATAACATTGATCTATTTTACGACCACAAAATTTATTTTATAAACTTCTTTATGTATAAGCTAATTTTGTTTTTTTTAATGTTTCTTAGAATCATTAGGTAAAACTTGACTTTAATAACTTTTATAAAAACTTGTTTTCTATAAAAACTTGTTTTCCAATTAATATGTCTTTGATTTAATTTTTAGACTGAACAGTTACTACTAACTTACTAATTGATTTTTTTTTTACCTTAAGCTTTGGCGGAAGCAGCTGATATAATATTATATTTGCGTCCGATGTCCAGACACTATGAATTTTTTGAAAGCAACGACTTTTTAGATTCGAAGCCTTTGATTCGACCCATGATGTACTGCACTCATCTGGTTTGGGGAAACTGCAAGTGAGAAAAAAACTCTAATTTATAATTATATAAATATATATATATATATATATATATATACTAGCTGGCCCGTCAAAAGTTGTTTTGCTATAAAAAATATTTCTAGAGAATCTTTAGTATAAAAAATAACTGATTGATTATGAATGTAGAAGTGTATGGTAACTAAAACAAATTAAATGGATGGTTTACCCACTGCAATACATGCCACATATAAATGCTCTTGATTTCATTTAAATTGTATTGGCACATTTTGATTTAAGGTTTTTATATATTACATGCAGCTTTGAAATAATTTCTCAACTTTCTTACAACTTCTGGATTAGCACAAATATTTCAAAGCTAAAACTGGCTAAATCGGTTCAGCCATTTTTGACTTTTAGCGAATCTAACATTATTCTTTCATTTTTTCATTTATTATCTAACAATATGTAAAACAATTTTTCCAAAGTTTAAGAACGATTAAATTTAAAATATATCACCGATTAAAATAATTTAAATAAGTAAAAATTAATTATTTGTCTTTTCATTCGCGTTCAATAAAAATTGCTTATCATTTCTTTAATTGACAAGAGCCATTTTACTTACTTTTATTTGTTAGTGATAAAATATTTTGGGAAAAAAATTTAAATTTAATTTGTTCTTTGTGATAATTCTTACGCATTACTTTTAATAAACAATGTAATTAAAAGTTTTTTGTTCTTGATGTTTCAAAAAGTTCTCTATTGTCTAATTCAAATCCGCCGTTTTTTAAATAAATACAAAGTAGTTTTTTTTTTGCCGTATTGAGGCAGTTTTCACATTTTCTGAAAAAATAGTATTTAAATAAAGGTTTTTTGTTAGTTTTTGATTTTGATAATACTATTGACTTCCTTTTCACTTCCTTAAAGTCCTGTTGAGTGTATTACTGATTTTGTTTACAAAGTAGATTGTAATGATTGCAATTGTTATTACATTGGCGAAATTCTCAATATATTTACAAGAGAATGAATCAACATATTTGTAATTATAAAAATCCAAATCAGTATAAGACTATGTTTTCCGAACATGTCATTAATTCAAACCACTCTTTTAATACCAAGAATCCTATTATTTTACATAAGGAAAAGAATGGTGACCTCAGAAAATTTACTGAATCTGTATTTATCTTTTGAATGATGACACACATGCCGTGTCGAAACGTAAAAATAAATAGATCGTTATTTTAATTCGACGATTGGCTGCAATAAGTGGCTTTTCTAATGCCACTCATTCCAAATTTACTTCAGGTTATGAAATTATTAATAAAAATATATTTATTTTTATTTTAAGGTACTACGCAAGCCCAGATAAAGTAATTGTTTTATTAACTGAAATCAACAACATGATGATGAACGAATGTTCCAAGTCTTTGGAACCTGAATCAATGCTTCAAGGCGAAGTCGATGAAGGCTATAAGAGAGTTTTGAAGGCCGAGGAAATTTTAAAATACTACAGGTAATTAAAATTATTAAAAACCATTTGGTTGTGTTTGTAGTTGCATCAACCTTACAAGAAAATTGTATATGACTAAACTTTTCTCTTAATAGTTATAATATATTATTTATTGATTATTTTATTTATATCTAGACAAGTCTGTAATGAATACCGAGGAAATTTGGCCCAATTCTGCAAAGATCCTGATTACAAACCGCCTTACGAATGGAACTTTCATCCGTCGAGGTATATTGAAATTTATCAATTATTATTAGAGATTATGATTAAAAATATAGTGGTAGTTATATTTTGTAGCATTTTGTTTTTTATTACAGAATATATTCAAGATTCGACATTTATTTGAAACGATTGGAGTTGTGCAAGGAACTTTTGACGACTGCTGTAGATTTTTATAGATTGGAAAAAGTGGAATTGGCTGGTATACCGGGAAAGACTTTGGGATACAAGACTGTACAGGTATAAATAAATAAATATATATATATATATATATATATATATATATATATATATTAGGGTGGTCCTTAATATGAACATTTTTGAATTTCTTTGCTCACAAAGGCTCAAATGTCTTCAAATTAATAAAAAAATTATCTAAAAGTTTTAGCTCTTAATATTAACATTTAGATAGTCCGCAATTCAATTAACTTTTTATAAAGTAAATTATTAAGTATTAGGTAAATTTTTGCGCCATCTGTGATAGCAACCTTGTAATTTTGATGGCAATTTATTACTAATAATTTGATCACCTGCTGCAAAAATAATTTTGATGTCAAGATTAATAAATATTTCGTTAAACGGCCCACGTGGATTTAATTAGAGGTTAAGTGATTTATTAATATTTTTGTCATAATGTTTGAGTTTACAAATGCTATCACAGATGGCGCAAAAATTTACCTAATACTTAATAATTTACTTTATAAAAAGTTAATTGAATTGCGGACTATCTAAATGTAAATATTAAGAGCTAAAACTTTTTGAGATTTTTTTTTTATTAATTTGGAAGCATTTGAGCTCTTGGGAGCAAAAGAATTCGAAAATGTCCATATTGAGGACCACCCAAATATTTATACATATAAAAAAAATTGAACAAAATTTCTGAACTAAGAGTCCTTTTTCTTACAATTTTTTTTTATATATTTAAATTTTTAATTACTAAATTTTTCAGGTTTTTGGCATATTCTCTTTTTCAGGAACTATTGATAAAAAATTAAGTTTCTTTTAATATAAACTTATGTAATTATTTTAAACTTGAAAAAAATTATTTTCTACCTTACTAATTAAAAAATTAAACAACTTTTTGAAGAAAAAATAAGGTTTTTAGTTCAGAAATTTAAAAATGATAATATATATATACCAACTTTGTATAAAAGGTGTAAAAACTTGCTAAGTAACACACGCGCGCCTCTATGAACGTCTGCAACAATTACAAAACGTGATAACAAAAAAGATATAAAGATAACTATCTGCATTCTTATCTATACATTCAAACTTTTAAAACAAGTTGCAATTCAAAATTCTTAACTAAGTATTTTGTAAATTTATTTACAACTAAATCTTTTTTATCTATTTATAAACAAACCATAATTATTCAAGATCAAAACCTATCACGCCTCTATGAGCGCCTGCTACAACTATAAATATAAATATAAATATAAATATAATAAATATAAATATAGTTAAATATAAATATAAATATAAATATAAATATAAATATAAATATAAATATAAATATAAATATAAATGTATCAGATTATAATCTATATCTTTTTCTTTTTTTAATTTTAGATCTACGAAGAATTCTGCCAAGCTTTTGGAATGTTCAACTCGATATCCTACAATCCTTTGTCACCCGAATGCGAAGAGTTTGAACCGGATTATGAGATTTTTAAGGCCAAAAGCGAGGGCTTGGAGAGAAGGCTTTGCTCTGTCTTCGAACAGGCCCTGGACGATATTTCAGACATCACTTCATTCATGAAGGTAATAATAGATTGATAATGTAAGTATTAATATTAAGTATTAATATGCTCTGCTATCATAGTTTTGAATTGTTTTGGATTTTTTGAATTATTTTTATGTTGTTGTAAACGTTTCATCAGGTTCTGGTTTGTTTCTCCTATGTAAATTAAATTACAATCTAGACAATTAATTTGATAGACGAGATTTCTAAGTCGTTTGATATTGAAAGGGGTTTTTGTTTTGGTAAAAATAATACTAGTTGTTGTTTTTATTGATACTATGCCCGATTATTAGACTATGTTAATATATATATATATATATATATATATATAATAAAAACAACAACTAGTATTATTTTTACCAAAACAAAAACCCCTTTCAATATCAAACGACTCAGAAATCTCGTCTATCAAATTAATAATATCTATATATATATATATATATATATATATATATATATATATATATATAATTTGTCCTAAATTATTTTACAGTTGTTCTACATCATGGGCAGTTTACCATTCAGGTCTCAACTTAAAGAACGTGTCGGAGACCAGATTCACAATGTCATTCCCATGTTTGAAGAAGAATTGGACACCGTTAAGGTGGATAAAATATAAATATTAATTCTGAAAGCTTTCTTTCAAACATTGTAAAGATTATAAAGAACTAGCATTAAATTTTTATTTTTCAGTATTATATGTAACATATAAATTTAATTTTTTACCTCTTCAGGCTATATTTGACGAGGGCTATGCCGACTATGTAAAAGGGGGCGTCAAAGCTATGACTGTTGACAAATTTGCACCCCCTGTATCCGGAACCTTGAAGTGGATACATAAACTGAGATCTCGCATTCAAGTGCCACACGATGAGTTTCCATTTCTAGAAGTCGAGTAAGACACTTAGAACTACTGTGCATATTATCTAAATTTTCTTTTACTATATTATAATTATTATTTCTATCTTACCAGTGTATTGGCAACTCCCAGAGGAAAGTATGCAGAACGTAAATACAAGCAAATGATGAAACTGTTGGACGATCTGCAGGCAGAAGTTTTGGCAGAGTGGAAGGCCAAAGCTCCTCAGGTTATGGGTGAACATATGCCGAAGACTTTGCTGGTTGTTGACGAAGACGGGTTGCTGAGATTGAATTTCGATGAAGAGGTAATAATAATTTTAATAATTAAAGTGTGGCCAATGGATATGAAATTTAAAAGCTGTTTGATGAAATCCCATAATGGATCGGTTTGATAAGAATTGCCCCACTATTGGCCAAGTTGTTTTTTTATAAGTACCTGAAATGTGCAACAAATTTTGTCGTCGTTTTTGTACAAAAACTGTTCTAAGAATATCATTTGGGAAACGAAACACTTTCACTTCATTCATTTTCTAATTTCTTGTTTTTTGCACTAAACACACAAAATATATTTTACTTTTATATTATACAAGTTTTAAATATTGTTTAAAACACTCCAATGCTTATTTACTTTAATTAAAATGTACATCGAAACAAATATACATATTAAGTATGAACAATGTTCGTTTAACGGAACAATTTGATTCTTAATGCTTAATTTCCTTTATCTGTCTCTTTCTTTCGTCATATGTTCGAGCGAGAACGCGATATATATTCACGTCATATGGCAATACTATTTTCAAATGTTTAAAACCCGATTGTCCAACATAAATAGTGATAAATTGTGAAATATTTATTTATAATACTTATTATTACTGATAATACTTGTTATTTAAATAACTGGGATACAATAAATTTAAATAAATAATAATCTTGGGTCAAAATATTTGTTTTTATTGGCTAGAATTAGTTAACTATTTGTTAGGAAGAAGTGTTATTTTTAAAGTGTTTATAAAATGTAAAATTAAGGACATTTTTCTTATATATTAAATTTTGATTTCATTCAGGAGACCCTTAAATAATAATGGGTAGTACTTTTCTAGGGCAGGCTTATGAGCTGTGTTAAATTCCACCTCGATTCATGGAATAGTTTGAGAGATTTCCCATTGTCATATTTTCAAATGGAAACTTATTTTTGATCTATATTTTCAAGTGAAAACTGACATTGCTACTGCACGATATCAGGGCTTTGTTATACACCTCATTATATATATGTTGATAATTTTAAAGGTTAACTTGATTTTATTCTTACTTGAAACTCAATTTGTGTATGCAAATTACAAACATATTTTATGATACAGTATATTTTATGAGATATGTATTATATTTATAAATTATTCTATTTTTTATTTCAGTTAGAAGAACTTATGTCCGAATTGAAACAGTTGGCTCAGTTGGAAATACCTGATTTACCGTGTGATGAGATTACTGAGAGAAGTGAAAATTTGCAGGTAATAAAGTTAATAATCTATATTAATAAATTCCAAGCATAGTAAATTATGTATAAAACAATACTATCAAAGCAATATCTTTGTTGATCATAATTTTTAATGCCAATAAACAAGCATAAGATAGCGTTGCCATGACAATGCTATTTAATGAGCTCTGTTACGTAAGAATTGCCCCAATATGGTCATCGAGAGTTTTTTTACATTTAAGCAGCATTACGTGAATTTATTATAATTTACAGAAAACTATAATTGTAATGCGTCGTATTGTGGAATGGTACAACATGATTCTAACCAGATGCAACGAGGTTGAATTTGATTTGATACGAGAGGAAATGGAAGCATTAGACGACAAATTAAGAGAGGCTGTTGATAATTTAACTTGGGACTCTGATAGTAAGTCTGAATTAAACACATATCGAAAACTTCTTCTGCACCATTTCCATTTATAATATTTTTTTCCCAGATATCGAATATGCCCAAGAGGTCTATGACGTTTTATCAGGAATTGCAGAACGTGTGGTACGTGCTCAGGATGCAGTCGATGCTATGATCAATCAAATCAGGGAATTTGGAAACGTACCATTGTTCTCCAGGAAAGATGGTAAACGGGAGAATCTGATTTATCTGGACGACTATCAAGATCGTGTTAGGCAAAGGTTGGATAAATGAGACACCAGAGACATAAATAAATAAGAGACATATAAATGTTAACTAATGATTTGTCTTGATCAGGTTTGATTTGGTGAAGGAAGCTGTTCTCGATTTGGATGACACGATGGATTTGAACTATAAATTGTTCTCTGGTATACCAGTGCCTACTCTGGAAGAACTGAGGGCACAAGAACAGGTTGAATTATAATAATAATTATTATTATATTTATATGATAATTATAAAGGTCTACGCCGTATATCTCAAAAACCAGTAAAGTTGAGAATTTTTTAATATTAATATTTGAAAGTAAAGCGAAAAAGATTTATATCCAGCCATCACCTTCATACAAAGTTGGGAGATAAATGGCAATGTTTGAAAAGAATTTTTGTTGTTGTTAATTTTCTTGCTTGTGAGCACTGTTGTTTAGTTTACAAGACTTAAATATAATTTTTAAGTATACGTGACTTAATTGTTTAATAAGATGAATTGTTAATCCTGTAGGGTAAGTTATAGTATTGGGCCGAAAATCGAAAATGTAAATTTTTGCATATCTTTACGTTTCAGAAGTTTCTGAACATTTTGGCATACCTTAGAAAAAAATGGATGTATGTGTGTGTGTGTGTGTGTATGTACGTGCGTGTATGTATGTGTGCGGATACAAATTTTCGTCGACGATTTCGGGAACACCGATCAACCGATTTTTATAATTCAAAGAACATTCGATTCGTATTGATAAGGAGACGTGCTGATTAGTTTTTGGCGAAAGCAGGTCTAGCCATTCCGAAGATACGGGGCAAAAAGTGCCGAAAACGGTAACTCAGTAAATCAATTCAATTAATAATTCAAAAAACATTTTACTTGTATTGATAAGGTGAAGAACCGATCAAATTTTCATAAAGGCAGGTCTAGCGGTTTCGGAGATCTAATGAAAAAAGTAAAAAAACATGCCATTTGGCGGTCCAAAGTGATCATTAGACATATGCATATCAAATTATCAGATATTTTATAGAGATCTTAACAATAAGTATAAATTTGGTTTACATTCCTATGGGTTCCGTACCAATGTTTACGCGTTAGACAGCGACGCGGCGCTTACGCGCTTTGATATTTGGTCTTTATGCAGTTAAAGCAGTACGATTGCTTTGAAAAAGTTTAGATCTTTCAAAGTATGTCAAAATGAAAAAAAAATTTTTTTTCAAAAAAAAATTAAAAAAAAAAATAATAAATTTTGTCCATTTTATAGTTTCTCAAAAATCTTATTTTTTCGAAGTAAAATTTTTTCAAAAATGTTAATCGTTTTTAAAAAAATAATAATATTTGGTACGGGAAGTTCCAGCAATTTGCCTTAAGGCACGATGCCTTAATTGCCTTAAGACAGAATTCCACTTACAGCTAATTAGTATATGCTTTATAAAGATAGATGTTTCTAAATGTTTAATATTTCTAGGCTGAAGAAGCAGCGAGATTGGCAGAAGAAGAGGCGCGTCAAGCGGAAATTGCTCTAGCTGCAGCAGAGGCTGCCATGGCGCAGCAGGCCGCAGAAATGGCTGCTATTCAGGTAACTGCGAACATTCATAAAAATGTAATATATTTTTATTGTTTAAATTTTTTTATTGATAATTTATTTTATAGGAAGCAGAGCGCCTCGAGCAAGAAGAGGAAGAACGAGCTGCAGCTGCTGCAAAAGCAGCAAAAGAAAAGAGAGAAAAAGAGGAGGAGCTTGAAAAGCAACGCAGAGCTGAAGCCAAGTAATAAAGAATTAACCATTAATAATATTTATTTAAGAAAGCGAATAAGAAAAACTTAAAATTTTTCTTATTCGTAGGAAAAAGGAGGAGCTCCGTGAACTCATGGGCGAAGCTTATGAAGAGTCCATTGAGTCCGGTTTTGATGAAGATGAAGAGAAGGAAGCGGAGAAACCAAAAGAGGAAGAGGATGCAGCCGCTGCTGCAGCAGCTCAAGCGGAGGCTGAACAGGCCGAAGCCGAAGCAGCAGCTGCAGCAGCAGCCGCCGCTGCGGCGGCGGAAGCCGAGAGGGAAGCTGCTCTTGCTTTACCACAGTATGGAGAGATGGAAGAAGAGGAATATTCTGTGGAATCAGAAGGTAGAAATTTAGACAATTTATAACTTGATAAATTACACAGGCCAACAAAGAAAATGGTGCAAACGATTTTAATGCTATTTTTAAGTATATTTGGGGCGCTGATTTAAAAAATGACATTGGTTTTTTTCTATGAGCTTTAGTTTTCAAGATAAGATATATATATATATATATATATATATATATATATATATAATATATATATATATATATAATATATATATATAATATATATATATTATATATATATATATTATATATATATATTATATATATAACCTAATATATCATATATATATATATATATATATATATATATATATATATATATATATGATATATTAGGTGCGCAACTAAGTTTTCGCTGTTTTTTCGATGAAAATTTAGCTTTATTATAAAAAATTGCATCAATTGAGTTTGAAACAGTTTTTCAGTGATGGTTTCGCTCGGTTCCAACAGCTCATAACAAATATGTAGAGCATAACCTTTGCAGTGAATATTCGGCCGAACCGAGATTTTCTCCTCTTTGGATTGCTGTAATGTATTCATTTTTTATCACCTGTCACGATGTGATGAAGAACCTATTCTTTTGCGCCGCTGGAACAGTTTAGCAACTCACAAGGAACCGAAGTTTCTTGCTTCTAAAATCTAAATCATCCCCAACGCATGCAATAGCTTGGAAATGGCTTGATAGATAACTTCTAATTCTGAAGCAAGATCTTCTTGAGTTTGGCACGAATCCTCTTCGAACAAGGCATTAAATTTAGCGTTTTTGAATGTTTTGGCATTCCTTCACGAGGGTGGTCGTCAACATCAAAATCACCATTTTTGAAGCGACAAAACCCTTCACGGCATGTTGTTTTGCTCAGAGCAACATTTCCGTAGGTCTCGATGCACTTGAGTTCCCGTTTTTTTGAATGGAAGACGAAAATCAACACTCCTCGCAAATAACGATTGTTTAGCATAAAATTGGACATATTCACTTAACCAGAAATATATAATGCAAAAACGAAATCAATTATGTGTCGCAGCAGTTTGTTTACCTTCTATAAGCTTGCTTCAAGACGTTTTGGATTTGTCAAAATCGACCAACCCTTACTGCTAAAGCCATATACTGACAAACAGCGAGAACTTAGTGGCGCACCTAATATAAGAAACGAAAGTACAAAAGAGTAATACAATTCCGAATGTTATTTTAAGGAGATATGACTACTCGTACATACAAACTTACAAGACCCATTCGGCCTTAGTTGGGACATTAGTTGACACTGTGAAAAGTTCTCTTCCGTTACGACCTCAAATGGACCTGGTTTCGGCAACTTCTTTGTATCTAAAAAACTAGAGCTGTACAAAAAAATGGTTTGCAGATTTGAAATCAGCGCAAAAGATACTATAAGAATCAGCTCTAACATTTGATGCACTAAACAAAAAATTTTTTTGTTGGCCTGTTTTATATTTAATTAACACGCTTAGGACAAGTTATATAATAATCGCAAAAAATCAAAAATGATGATTTTTTTTATAAATCTTTACGTTTGAGAGATTTCTGAACATGAGAAAAAAATGATATATGTGTGTGTGTATGTATGTGCGAATACAATTTTTCGTCGACGATTTCGGGAACACGAGTCAACCGATTTGAATAATTTAAAAAAATATCCGATTCATTTTGATAAGGGGACGTGCTGATTAGTTTTCGGCGAAGGCACGTCTAGCCGTTATGGAGATACGGAACAAAAAGTTCAGTTTTTTGTTTAGTGTTCTCGAAATCGTCGACGAAAACGTAAAATACATAAAAATTTTCATTTTCGATTTTTTTGCAATTACTATAACTCACCCTACGGAAAGTTAAAAAGTTTAAAATTTTCAAAATATTTCAAAGTATAGAAAAAAATTTAATGTTTCAATAACGCCATTTTTTTTTCAAAAAATTCCAAATTCTTAAAAATCTAATTCTTTCAAAGTTTTAAAAAAATTGATACTTAAAAAAAAATTGTGCGGAAAGTTCCAGCAATTTTCCAATTACATTTGGTTTATTAAATTATTTTCTGCACGGAAATTTAACTAAATTTATTTATATATTTTTATAGCCGAACCTGAATCTGAACCGAGTGAAGAGAGCGAAGAACCTGAACCTGCACCTGCACCACCAGTTCCTTCAGAACCTCACATGGAGATGCCATTAGAAGGCGAAGGATACATGGAAGATGAAGGTCAGTACTTTATATTAAGGATATTTTGTGCTCAAGCTCTTACCTCCTCAAAATTTTACCATGTTGTCGTTTTTTAACCGTGGCTGCTTTGAAAATGAAAATTTTAACTCATCTTCACGTTTCAAAGGTTTCTGAATATTTTGGCATACCTTAGAAAAAATAGATGTATGTGTTGAGTGTGCGGATTTGAGTGAACCGATTTGAATGAACAAAAAAATTCCTATTCCTATTTATAGGGATGATTAGTTTTCGGCAAAGGCAGGTCTAGCCGTTTCGGAGACACGGAGCAAAAAGTGCCAAAAATAGTAATTCTGTTTCTGAGGTTTTGAATGATTCAAAAAACATTCCTCTTGCATTGACGAAATAAAGAATTGAGTAAATTTTGGGAAGGCAGTTTCAGCGATTTCGGAGATACAGAGGAAAATTGGCGGTCTAAAATCATTAGACATATGTACATCAAATTATCAGATATTATAGAGAATTTAACCATGAGTACTATTTTTGTTAGAATTTTGGGTTTCGTACCAAAATATTCAATTTTTGAAGTTCACTTATACGGTTTAAACAAATTTCAAAATTTTCAGATTTTTTTTTCAAAAGTTTCAAAAAATATATAAAGTTTTACAATTAACTTCCCGTAGGGTAGTTATAGTAATGGGCCGAAAATCGAAAATGAAAATTTTTACATTTATTTACGTTTTGAAGGTTTCTGAACATTTTGGCATACCTCAGAAAACATGGATGTGTGTGCGTGTGTGTGTTTTGTATGTCCGCATTTTTTCGTCCACGTTTTCGGGCGCATTGACCGATTTGTACGGTTCAGAAAACACTCGATTCCTATTGATAGAGAGATGTGCTGATTAGTTTTTGGCAAAGGCAGGTCCAGCCGTTATGGAGATACGGAGCAAAGAGCGCAGAAAATACAAATCGAGTTTTTGAGAGAACGGAGTATCCGATTTGAGTGAACTAACAAACATTCAATTTGTAATAATGGGGAAAAGTGGTGATTAGTTTTTGGAAAAGGCAGGCCCAGCTATTTCGAAGATACAGAGCTAAATGTGCAAAAAATGGCAGTTTTTGAGAGAACTAAGCGACCGATTTGAATGATTCAAAGAACTTTCTGCTTTTTTTAACAAAATAATTGATTTTGGAAAAAAAATTGTTTAAAAATTTTTTTTTTTCAAATTTTTTTTTTACAATAAATATAAATTTTAAATATCTAATTCAGTTTAAAAATGTATAAATTTCATATGCGTATTGTTTCATATTATTGTAATCGTAAGAAATATATCCTCAGATGGATTCATTCGGCTTAACTTGTTAATGTAAACATTTTTAAGTATTTTATGCGACAAGATCGTCACTGTATATTATATGAACAAATAGATATATAGTAATTATAATTATATCTTTGAAAATATTCAAAACAATTGTTATTAATCATTGATCAATATTTATTGATTATTAATTTTTTTTCTTCGAATATTTAATTGTGGTACGGAAAGTTCCAGCATTTTGTCTTAAGGCACGATGCCATGCACTACTAGTTTAATTCTCGGTTGTTTTCTAAAATATATGCCAGAAAACGTATTGGAATTAGTTTTTCATCTTTTACCATTTTTAGATTATTTCGGCGTCCAGCCGCCGGTAACGCCAGCCGAAGAGGTTGCAGCCGAGCCTAAGAAACCGAGACGAAAGGGTCGCGTGCCCAGAGTATCCGTAATACTAACTCCTTCCCAGGCCTTGTTAGAACCTATTCGCAGAGAGAAATTCAAGGCTTACGAGGAGTACATGGACGAACTAATTGAAGCCGAGCTTGTCAACGCTTGTCTGACGAGGTAAATAATCTTATATATAAAAATGGAGCTCTCGATCAAATGATCCGCTAAAACTCGAGAACGGCTAAACCGATTTGATCAGACTTAGTCTTGAGAAATTCGTTCTATTCAGTAGGTTGTCGGAAAGGTGAGACATTATTTCAAAATCGCGTGGAAACTTTACATTTTTAATTTGAACATTTTAGTAGAAGCGTAATTTAAATAAAACTATGGACGGTGGCTAATACGTCAAATGTCGAACGTTTTTGACTGATGATGTTCAATTACGTTTAATAGGATGTTTTACGTGAATATTATTTAATTATGATTAAATTGTACTAAGTAGTTTTGTTCGCAGTTATATTTATACACTAAAACGTTAGTAAACGGATCGCAAGTTTCACTAGAAACTCTAAATATCAACTTTTTTGAAATGTTAATATGAAAATGCACTTTTTGGCGTTGCAGTTTTCTTTTTTTTGCAAATCATATTTTTCTCAAGCACGGTACTCTGAAAAATCTCATTTGTATAATTATATACTCATTGGTATTTATAAAACATTTTCTTGATTATATTATTTTTTATTTGTGTTATTTAAATTCGGAACCTAAATTTGGTATCGATCAAAGGGACATTTTGTCGAATAACATTTTCCCAGTTACAATTTCCCAGAATTTATCGAAGAATAGATAGTAAAATATGAAGGTCTGGGTTTCAAAAGGTTCACCACCGATGTGTCAAAAACCAGTAAAGTTACGCATTGTTTAAGCACAAAATTTGAAAGTAGAGGGAAAAAGATGTATAACCAGCTATAACCTTGATCTTATGACTTTGCTATCGGGAGATAGACGGTAATCTTTGAAAAATCCATAAAAAAGTATTTTCTTCCGTTGGTAGTTTTTTGGCATTAATTAAAAATGTAATTATTTTGTAAAATGTCTTTAAAATTGAAATAAGACATTAAACCTGTTTGCCATCTGGCCGTTCCAATGTTATTCCGCCTGTAGGGTAAAAAGGTCTAGATAACAAATTTTTGAAAGACATCAAAAAAGCACATTTCTACAATGATAAAGTAGCTGGCAGTTTTACTGAACGTAGTCAGATAATTGTTCGTTTGAAATGTGTTATTGGTTGTGATATAATTAGTTTGGTTTTTAAAATATAATTAATATTTGCTCAAAGTCAAATTTGACTTTTGTGCCTCGCCCTGCTCTACATATATACTTTTTATTAAATTTACTTTTATTCATGGAATGTTACTTGAAACTTTTCATAAAACAGGTCAAAGAAGAAATACTTAATCCATTTTCGATCACTCCTCGCAGAAATTTGAAAATTTTGTATAAGCTCATTAGTATTATTTACAGTTTTACACAAAATCCAGAATCCAAAAAGAATCTGAAAAACTTGAAACGTAATCAATAAGTCGAAAGACCAAAAAAGACTTGGATTGGATTATACCATGTTTTCTGTGGAAAGTGTATAAAACTTACAGTTTGATTGTATTGACAAAATATAGACCAACAAATGGGGTTTATTGTTTTTATAATACGTCATTGTATATAGCATTCAAATAACACATCCTTATATACTTAAAGTATTAATTTTTTTGTTTTTCTAGAAATTGTTTAGAATATACCTTACTTAGTCACCTCAAAACAACATTTGCCGTGTCAGCTAGTTTGATAATTTTTATTTTATTTTTTTTATTTTATTTATTTATTTAACGCCCAAGGCAATGATACAATATAATTACATTCTAAAGTGTACAAATTATAAACTAATGATAATATGAGAAAATTTGAATATTAAGTATTCATATATAGATTTGTATATATACATAACACCTAATATATATAAACTACAAATATAAAACATTAAATAAAAACTAATAAAATTAAAAATTTAATAAAAACTAATAAAATTAAACATTTAATAGACTATAAATCACTACTTAAGACAGTCTTGAAGGATAATTTCTCTGGCTTGATTTTTTATATTTGACACCGACAGACCAAATATTAGGTTGTCAAATATCTCCCGTCCGCTTTTTTGCTCTTGGTTTATAATACAAAAAGGCGGAAGGGAGATATTTGACAACCTAATATATCAATCTCAGAAGCAAATTCATTTATTATTTTCGAAATTCTGAACATGGGTGCGCGTGAAACAAATTTGGTTTTAACAGTGGGTATTTCTTAAGTTCTATTATAACGTAACCTAACATTAGATATAACAAATTTGTATAACAATAAAATCATAAAAATCACATTATGGCTTGTTTTTCATCTTGGTTTTCTCTCCTGCTCAGTATAAAGTATCTCCAGGACGAGACCGAGAGGCGACAAAATATATTTCCTTCGTTCACTGTCGAAATGATTTTGGACGGAGAAGATATCCTGTTTCATCCTGCTTTGGGATCCTGAGGATCCTGATGGACTTTTCGTGCTATTGGACAGAATGTGCGATGATATTGGCAAAATGGCTGAATTGGTTCCTAGAGTGGCGAAGTCTTATGGGGAAGATAATTATAAAAGTAAGGCTTAATAGATAGATACTTAATAAATTGATTTTTTCTTCTACGATTATTATCATTTCAGGTTCGATAGATGAGAATGCTGATTTCATGGATATGAGAAAAATGCTTCAGCATCATGTATCGAGTGCAGTAGATAGAGCTGGATCATGCCCATGAAATGGAAGTTCATTCGTATTTATGGACTGAGGATAGACAGGTATAAACAACTGATTTTATTTTATTTTTTTTTATTTAATTTTTTTTATTTTATTTTTCACTTATCTTCATTTAAGTCTTTTCTAAAGCCAAAATGTTTTTTTGCGTTGTAGGAAATGCTAGATCAATTTATGACGTACAATCATTACCTTACACCCGAAGAAATTGAAATGGTGGAACTGGATCCCAATTCTGTAAAAAAACAAGCGCCTACATTGAATCAGTTCAAGGAAATGGTAAACTGATATGTATTATATTTATATTTATATTTATATTACGGATACAAGAATTAGGGGCACAACTAGTGTAACCGCCTAAAAAAAAAGGTGATTTTTGGGAATTAATATTAAAAAAACTACTTTATCAATCATTTCAAAATTTTAGGAGTATATTTATACATGTTTTAAGAATACATAGTAAAATTTTTGAAGAAAAAAATTAAATATTTTTTAAGTTATCGTCGGTCTCCAACGGTGCGATAAAAAAAGGCCCGTCATTGCTGCAGTGATTCCGGCCTTCTACGTGGATGAAATTTAAAAAAAAAAATCTCGTTAAAATAGATAATATTGTCTGTAAAATGAACTACGATAAAGAAAAAAAATCAAAAATTGACAAAATGACGGCGTTTTTAAAAAAAGAGTCGAATTATATCTAAAATTTTGGTCGTTTTTGGACTGCCAAAATTCGATTTTTGATTCGATCAAAAAATCGATAGTTTATTTTACAGAGAACAATATATAGAACATGTGAAAAAAAATTTGATAATGATCGGATCATTTGTTTTTGAGGAATCGCTGCAGCAAATTCGGAAAATTCTGTTTCGAGAAAAACGCGTTTAAAGATAAAATGATCGTTGTACTATATACTACATATATATATATACTTTTTAAATGTCTGTAACTCAAAAACTATTCAAGATATCGATTTGAAATTTTTATATATTATTTTCTACCGGTGTAATCTAACGAAATATAAAAAAAAAACAAAAATCGATTTTTTCGAAATTTCACATTAGTTGTGCCCCTTAATTTATTATTCACTTCTTCTAAAGAATTGCTTCTTATAATCACACTGGTATCGTCGGCAAAAAGAATACATTTACAGAGATCTGTACAATTTGGCAGGTCGTTTATGTAGATGAGAAATAATAATGGTCCGTGAATTGAGCCCTGAGGGACACCGAGTTTAATATTTTGTTTGTCTGAGATAATTACTGAACCACGATCATTAAGATAAACAGATTGAGTCCTATTTGATAAGTAAGATGAAAATAATTCAAGAGCTATACCTAAACTATATATATATTTGACTATTTTGGAAATTTATTGATCTTTTATGATATCTTTTTATCTTTTATTTATGATATTTCTTTATCTTTTCAGATCATTAAATACAACAAAATGTATGATACCATCAATGAGTCTATAGAAGAGACCAAAGTGATAAACTTTTGGCTTCAATTAGATTGCAGACCATTCAAGCAGACTTTGCTGAACACGGTCTGTAAATGGGCAAACATGTTTATGCAGAATCGTGTGAATTTCGTGCACGACAGGTAAGGCAATTAAAATCTTATATATAAAAATGAATCGGAAAATGTGTTCGTAAACGCATAACTCAACAAAGCTTGGGCCAATTTGGCCAATTCTTTTTTTAAAATGTTCGTTGAAGTCCAAGAATGGTTTTTACGGCGAGAAAAGTTCAAATAATTGCCGGGAAAACCCTAAAAACAGCCCTTTTCTTTTTTTCGTACAAACGCTTTCTAACTAAAACGTGGAATCAATTTGAGCTTTATTGCTATTATATAAAGTTCATATTAAATTACAAGCACTCACTGTTTACTCCTCTTAAATTAATATTCGGGTTTTGATAAATCTTTCTGAAGTTTATTAAGGAAATTTTCTAGGATGTATGTGATTATAAAGCACTGGGATGTATGTGCAATATTGAAGAAATAAACGGAGAAAATTGCTAAAAATCGACATGTCACTATTTGCATTGAAAATAAATGAAAACTATCATCTGCCAAAAAATTCAATTTACTTATGAACCTAGATAATATTAGAATGTGTATAATAAATTTATGATAAGATAGGAAAAATGAAATGCTACATTATTATTGCTAAAAAACAGCTGAGATATGTCAGAAATTAAAATAAGATACAGTATATGTATGGCAAATTGAATGATACACATATGAACAAATATGACAAATTAATTCACTTAAAATATGAAATTAAGTATGAATCAGAGCCGGTCTTACTAATGCGATGAATGCGAAAAATACGAGCGCACGCCTTAGGGGGCGCCAACACAAGATTCGGATATTAAATTTTCAACATAGTTTTGTTTTTAATATATAAGTTTTTTGCGTCTTTTACTAATCTTTCCACAATATTTTTAAAATTCGTACAAAATTTACTTTATAAAAACAAATGGGGAAGTAAAGATGAATACATACAGTTCAGCCCTCACGATATCGATTAGGAGAAGTTTAAGATGCAATTTTGGAAATCTTAAATAATAAAAAATTAAATTAATTTAATCCAACATGAAGTACCAGTGTTATGTTATGGTTATGGTTATGTTATATCGTTTAAAAGACTTAAATTTCCAATATAGTGTGGGCATTGAGTCGTCATCATTTTATTTAAAGCAGTTCTACATTTAACATCGCTCATGTTATAAATGTATATGCATTTTGGCGTGAAGGGTAATTTAAAAAACAATAATTATTATTTTTAGGTAAACGGTAAATATTAGTATATTATATTAAAAAATTGTAGACATGGGTACAGAACAACGTCTGTCGGGTCATCTAGTTTATCAATAAAAATAAATATTGAAATTCCAGTATCTTATCTATTGTCATTTATATTTTTCCAGTTTGGATAATTTGCAAGACTTCATTGCGGTCACTTCCAAAGAGTTGGCAAGGGAAGTAAAGGAGGGCGATTTGGAGTCTCTGCTACAAGTGATGGCTCATTTGCAAAGGGTTACTGATCGACAAGATGAAACCGATGGCATGTTTGAACCATTGGTTGCAGTTATGGAAATGCTGAAAGAGTTTGGAGTCGAGTTTGCTGATTCTGTATATGATCAGGTAGATTGTCAACTTTATGGAATAAATGTAACAATCTAATTATGTTTTTCTATACTATTTCTAGTTGAGCGAGTTGCCTGAAGAGTGGATGAAACTGAAGAAGACAGCTATGCAAGTGAAGCAATATATTGCACCCATTATTGCAGCAGAAGTCAGCTTGATTAGAAAACGTTTGGCTTTGTTCGATATTCAGCAGTCTATCTTTAAGGACAATTTCAAACTTAGTCCGGTGAGTAATAAGATTATTTTTAACTTCACGTTGGGTAAGTTATTGTAATCGTCCGAAAATCAGAACTGAAAATTTTTGCATTTCTTCACGCTTTGAAGGTTTATGATGATTTTGGCATACTTTAGAAAACTGGATGTGTTTGTGTGTGTATGTACGTATGTATAAAATTTTTTGTCCTCACTGATCAACCAATTTCAATGGTTTAAAAAGCATTCGATTCCTATTGATAGGGAGATGTGCTGATTAGTTTTTGGCAAAAGCAGGTTCAGCAGTTATGGAGATATGGAGCTGAAACTACAAAAACATGCAGTTTTTGATAGAACTAAGCATCCGATTTGAATGATACAAAAAACTTTCTGCTTGTATTGACGAAACAATTGCCTTTGGAATTTTTTTTATTTATTTTAAAATTAATTTATTTGTTTTCAGTTTTTTTTTTTAAAGATTTTTACTTTCTGTAGGGTCAGTTATAGTGATCGCAAAAAAATCAAAAATGAAATTTTTTGCATATCTTTACGTTTCAAAGGTTTCTGAACATTTTGTCATACTTTAATAAAAATGGATGTGTGTATATATGTGTGTGTTTGGATACAATTTTTAGTCCACGATTTCGGGCGCATGGATCAACCGATTTGAATGATTCAAAAAACATTCGATTCCTATTGATGGGTAAATGTGCTGATTAGTTTTCGGCAAAGATAGGTCTAGCTGTTTCGAAGATACAGAGGAAAAAGTAAAAAAAATGATATTTGGCGGGTAAAAATGATCATTAGACATATGCACATCAAATTATTAGATATTTGATAATTTTTTTAAAAATGAATACTAAATATGTTGTATTTCGTACCTAGATTGTTAATTTTTAAAGTTCACTTATACGGTTCAAGCAAATTTCAAAATTTTCGGAAAATTGTTTTTTAAAAATTTTCAAAAATATACAAAGTTTTATACTTCAAATATAAATTTTAGATTTACAATTCAATTTGAAACTATATATATTTCAAATGCGTTATTCTACTCATAAGAAATATATCCTCAGATGGATTTATTCGGCATCTCTTGCTAATGTGAACTTTGTCCAGTGTTTTCAGCGATAAGATCGTCAATGTATATTTTATGAACGATAAAATATATAGTGATTATAATTATCTCTTTGAAAATGTTTAAAACAATTGTTATTAATCATTGATCAATATTTATGTATACTGATTTTTTTCTTTCGAATATTTAATTCTGGTACGGAAAGTTCCGGCAATTTGTCTTAAGGCACGATGCCATGCACCACTAGTTGTAATATTTAAATCGGATGCTCTGTTTACTCAAAAATTCGATTTCTATTTGCTGCACTCTTTGCTTCGTATCTCCGTAACTGCTGGACCTGCCTTTACTAAAAACTAATCTTCACATCTCACATTTTATGAACGATATAATATATAGTGATTATAATTATCTCTTTGAAAATGTTTAAAACAATTGTTATTAATCATTGATCAATATTTATTGATTACTGATTTTTGCCTCGAATATTTAATTGCGGTACGGGAAGTTCTAGCAATTTGCCTTAAGGCACGATTCCATACACCACTAGTTAGTTATTAATTCTAATTTGGTTTCTAACAGTTATATCGTGCTGATTGTAAAAACGTGTACATGAAAATTGATGCAGTCAACAAGGAACTAGAAGAGTTTGAGAGATCCATGGAAAAAATCTCGACGTCTGCCAAATTGTTTGAATTGAATTTGCCGGATTTCAAACAACTGAAGCAAGTTCGAAAGGAATTGAAATTACTGAAAGTGAGTAAACAAAATAAATAACAAATTCTTTCCATTAAATCTATCTTTTTTACCCCCAGAGCATGTGGGACATGTATCTAATAATCCAATCCTGCATCGACGACTGGAAACTGACTCCCTGGAAAAAGATTAATGTAGAAGATATGGATCAAGAGTGCAAGAAATTCGGCAAAGAATTGCGCTTGATGGACAAGGAGATCAGAAATTGGGAGCCTTATATAAAAGCCGAAGCGGATTTGAAAAATCTGATGACTTCTTTGAGGGCCATCACGGAGTTGCAAAATCCTGCGATCAGGGATCGGCATTGGTTGGAGTTGATGAAGACGACGAAGGTAATAGGATTGATATATTAATTTCCCGTAGGATAGTTATTGTAAAGGGCCGAAAATAGAAATTGAAATTTTTTGCATTTCTCGACGTTTTGAAGGTTTCTGAACATTTTGGCATACCTCAGAAAAAATGGATGTGTGTATGTGTGTACGTATTTTTTCGTCCACTTAGTACGCGGCATACATCATCACGTCATAGTTCATTTGTGTTATTATTTTTGTATTACTGTTTTTATTAACTTCCCGAAGAAGTTTGTTTTCATCAAAAAATTCGATTCGCTAATTTAATTTTTTCTCGACGTTTCAAGCCATTCCGAATCGATTGAGACCAAATTTGGAAAAAGTATGTGTGTGTGTGTGCGTGTATGTGAACAGATTTTTTGCCGTAAATCGCCGTTTTCTCAAAAACGGCTGGATCGATTTCAAAAATTTAAAAGCCATTCGATGTATCTCGATTAGGACTATTATGTTAGGACTATTGTTTGTCAGTTTTGTGCGACGATCGGCCAAGCCGTTTCTTTATAAATCGCAAAAAAGTGAAAAATTTTTCGTCTACGTTTTAGCCCGCAATTCTGAATCGATTTTAAAAATTCAAAAACCGTTCGAAAGATATTGGTTGGGAATCGTGCTGATTATTTTTTGGTAGGGATCGCCCGGGCCGTTTTCTTGTAATAAAGTTTAAAAAAAAAAAATTTCGACGATTTTTATGATTATTTTTTTGACGGTAGATACCATAGTCTTCTAGATCATACTAAAATATTACGGCCCTACGACAACTGGTTCAGCTTTAAAAATTCGTCAAAGTTTGCAAAAATTGGTATCGTTTTTTTGGCATTTGTCAAAATTAGACCTTTGAGCGACGTTTTCTCAGAAACGCCTGAACCGATTTTAGAAATTTAAAAGCCATTTGATGTATTTTGGTGAGGACTATCGTTTGTCAGTTTTGTGAGACGATCGGCCGAGCCGTTTCTTTGCAATTTGAAAAAAAGTGTTAAACTTTTCGTCGTTTAAAAAATCAAAAACTGTTTGAAAGATATTAGTTGGGAATGGTACTGATTAGTTTTAGGTGAAAATCTACCGAGCCGTTTTCTTGTAATTAACTGTTGGAACAAAAATTGAAGCCGATTTTTATGGAACTTTTTTTGACGATATATATCATGGTCTTATAGAACTTACTAAAATATTACGGCCTTACGACAAGTAATTTAATTCTAAAAATTAATCGAAGTTTGAGAAAATGAGTAGTTTTTTTCACGTTTGTTAAAATTAAAATTAGACATTTTACTTGGTATAACGATAGAGTACCTGGTCTTAATGAACATACTATACCATCAAAGTCCTACGGAAACTGGTTCAATTATAAAAATTGTTGATTTGTGAAAAATTTCTTTTAGAAAATAGTCGTTCGTTTTCAAATATGTTTAATAAATCCACTCGGAATACTTTTAATCACTCATAAATTAATTTATTTCCTATTGATTAAGTCGATTATTTACACATATCGGGAAGTTCATGCAACTAGCCTCAAGGCAAAATACCAATACCAACTAGTTTTGTCTAGATATTGGATTTGATTGTGGATTGATTTTTAGGTGAAGTTTGTAATGGACGAATCAACTACGTTATCGGATCTTCTAATTCTCAATTTGTACGAGTATGAGGAGGAGGTTAAAAATATTGTCGATAAATCTGTTAAAGAAATGGCTATGGAGAAAACGCTCACGGATTTGGATAATACGTGGTCTGCCTTAGAGTTTGATACTGAGGTGAATATTGTTACAAATTTGGTTTAGCTTCCAAAGCTCGTTTTCGATATTTGTTTTATCTTTTCCAGATTCACGAGAGAACTGGCATTAAACTGTTGAAAATTGCTGAAGAAACTGTGGAAATCTTGGAAGAAAACCAGGTACGCACATAAACTGCAAACTCTGTTATTTTTATTTATTGCATTTTTTTTCTAAAGGTGCAACTGCAAAATTTGATGACATCCAAATTTATCGGCTATTTCTTGAAAGAGTTTACGGATTGGCAGCTGAAATTGTCGTATGCCGATGCTGTTATTAGAAATTGGATGGAGGTTCAGAGAAAGTGGACGTACTTGGAATCTATTTTTATCGGATCTGAGGATATTAGAGCGCAGTTGCCTGATGAGTCGAATAAGTTTGATCATATCGATAAGGAATTCAAGGTAAAAACGAGAATATAATCGTCCAAAAATGGAAATTGAAATTTTTTGCATTTCTTCACGTTTTAAAGGTTTCTGAACATTTTGGCATACTTTAGAAAAAATGGATGTGTATGTGTGTTTGTGTGTGTGCGGGTACAAATTTTTGTCGACGATTTCGGGAACACAGTTCAACCGATTTGAATGATTCAAAAAACATTCGATACATATTGATAGGGAGATGTGCTGATTAGTTTTTGGCAAAGGCAGGTTCAGCCGTTACGGAGATGTGGGGCAAAGAGTGAAGAAAATACAAATCGAGTTTTTGAGAAAACGGAGAATCATTCGATTAAAATGATTCAAAAAACATTTTACTTGAATTGACACAGTGAATAAATGATTACATTCTTGCAAAGGCAGGTCCAGCTGTTTTGGAGATCCAGATAAAAAATTTAAAAAAATCGAGTATCAAAAACTTTCCAAATATTTCAGTATTCAAAATTTTCAAAAAAAATAAAGCTTTCCAAACATTTTGCATACCTTAGGTCAAAATATGAATGTGTGTGTGTGTGTGGGTGACGATTTCGGGAGCACTGATCGATCGATTAGAATGAAGTGAAAAAAGTTTTTAAGTAGTTTTTAACAAAAGCAGGTCCAGCCGTTTTGGAGATATGGAGCAAAGAGTGCAAAAAATATAAATTATGTTTTTTTAAGAACGGAGCTTCCGATTTGAATGATTCAAAAAACTTTCTGCTTGTGTTGACGGAACGATTGCTTTTGGGGAAATAATTTTTTTTTCAATTTTTTTATTTTTAATTTCCAAAGATTTTTTTTGTTAAAATATCGAAAATAATTCCGATGTTTATTTATTTATTTATTTATCTATTCAACATCCTAGGCAATAATACAATATAATTACATTTTAAAGTTTTACATTATAAACTAAAGATAATAGGAGAAAATTTGAGTATAAGAGTTCATAGATAGCTTTGTATATATACATAACACTTAATATATATAAACTACAAATATATAACATTAAATAAAAACTAATAAAATTAAACATTTAATAAACTATAAATCACTATTCAAGGCAGTTATTTAAGGATAATTTTTCTGGCTTGATTTTTTTTATATTTGTCACTGACAGACTAAAGATATCAATCTCAGAAGCAAATTCATTTATTGTTTTTGATATTCTGAACTATAATATGTTAATCTTAATTCTAGCTAAAATTCTAAACATCACTTATATATTTCAAATAAATAATTTTAACTTTGCAATTCAGTTTATATAAGTAGATATAGATATAGAAATTAGACAATGTTCTTTATTTTAAGTCCAATTGATTATGTTATGTTATTATGATATGTTATTATGATAACAAATTTTGTTCATTAACTTTTTATAAAATATATACCTGATCGAATAATGAAAGTTACATTATTTATAATAATCTATTTAGAAACATTTAATATTTTTTGTATGGGAAGTTCCAGAAATTTGCCTTAAGGTACGATGCCATATACATGTTTAAATTTCTAGCATATGTTGGAAGATATTCTGAAGACTCCAAACATTATACAAGGGACGAATAAGCCAGGCCTTGCTGAACGTCTTGAGGAGCTTATTGTGGAATTGACAAAGTGTGAGAAAGCTTTAAACGATTATTTGGAAACCAAGAGATTGTCTTATCCGAGGTAACATAATTTGAATCAAAATTATAGTATTTCTTGAAATAAACTTTTGAATATTTTCTTCGATAAGTTTGTTCTGTTATCTTACAGCATCTACATTCTATCTTCTATTATATTTTATATAATTGTTTTACTATTTTTCAGGTTTTACTTCGTTTCATCCTCTGATCTTTTGGACATTCTGTCCAACGGCAACAATCCAGAACGTGTTGGCAAACATTTGACGAAACTCTACGACAATCTTATGAAATTGTTAATGGATAAAGAGCAGCCTAAAATGGCACATGCGATGATGGCCAAAAGTCTTGGAGAAGTTGTCGAGTTTAAAAGTTTATGCGACTGTTCAGGACAGGTAGAGATTTTAACATTTAATCTTTATCGAACTTATTAATGAAACAATTTATTAACTTCCCGCAGAGTAGTTATAGTAATGGGCCGAAAATCGAAAATGAAAATTTGCATTTCTCGACTTTTTTAATAGTTTTCACAAAAGTGGTAAAGTGCTCCCATACATAAACAGTCTAAACGCACTCGGGTAAACATTTGTACCAGAGTGGCGCTTAGAATGTGCTTAGCCTTAACAATTTTTTTGAATTTTTAATTCAAAATTACAAAAATATTTAATGGGAAATAAAAAAAGATGTAATGATTTTTATCTTCAAAAGCAATTGTTTTGTCAATACAAGCAGAAAGTTTTTTAGATCATTCAAATCGGACGCTTAGTTCACTCAAAAACTGCCATTTTTTGCATAATTAGCTCTATATCTTCAAAATGGCGGGACCTACCTTTGCCAAAAACTAATCACCTCTTCTCCCAATCATTATAAATTGAATGTTCTTTAGATCATTCAAATCCAATACTCCGTTCTCTCAAAAACTCGATTTGTTTAACTAAACTAATCAGCACATCAGTTTTGAAGGTTTCTGAACATTTTTAAAGGGCATACCTCAGATTAATGGATGTGTGTGTGTATCTGTTTTGTATGTCCGCATTTTTTCACTCACGTTTTCGGGCTCACGGATCAACCGATTTGAATGGTTTAAAAAACATTCGATTCCTATTAATAGGGAGATGTTCTCATTAGTTTTTGGCAAAGGCAGGTCTAGCCGTTACGGAGATATGGAGCAAAGAGTGTAGAAAATAGAAATCGAGTTTTTGGGAGAACGGAGTATCGAATTTGAATGATCTAAAAAACATTCAATTAGTAATGGGGAGCACTTGTCCAATTTTGTGAAAACTATTGAAAAACGTGAAAATGCCGCCAAGCTACGCACAGTATAAGTGAAAATGTCGCCCAGAATTATTTACAAATGCGTTTAGACTGTGACTATACGGAGCACTTGTCCAATTTTGTGAAAACTTTTGAAAAATGTGAAAATGCCGCCAAGCTAAGCACAGTATAAGTGAAAATGACGCACGAAATTGTTTGCAAATGCGTTTAGACTGTGACTATATGGGGGCACTTTTTCAATTTTGTGTAAAATAGGCAACTATTATTTCTTTTTGAAATTGAATTCGAAATGAAATGACGATTGTTATAATGTTCTGGAGATATATTAATTAATATATTAATATATTAATTTATGATTCACATTTGATTTGCTCAGATATAAGTATTTGTAATAATATATTTGAAAATTTTTAAAATTTCTCGAATATTTCATTACGGTACGGGAAGTTCCAGCAATTTGCCTTAAGGCCCACTAGTTAATTTATAAATTTGTTCATTTTCTTTTTTCAGGTGGAGGTATGGTTAAATAGAGTAACGGATAGTATGCAGAAAACCCTAAGAGATCTCTTTAGAGATGCAGTGCATGCATATGAAGACAAACCTCGAGAGCAATGGTTGTTCGATTGGCCTGCTCAGGTCTCACTTTGTGGCACCCAGATCTGGTGGACCACAGAGGTAATCATCAAAGTCATCAATCATTTCTCATAAGGATTTCTATAGTTTATATTTTTGTCATAGGTTAATATCGCCTTTGGTCGCCTAGAAGAGGGCTACGAAAACGCAATGCGTGATTACCAGAAGAAACAAATCAACCAGCTCAACGCTCTAATTGTTCTCCTCCTTGGTGATCTGACACCAGGTGACAGACAGAAAATCATGACAATTTGTACGATTGATGTGCATTCCAGGGATGTCGTGGCTAAGATGATTGTTGCCAAAGTGGAGTCCATGTTCGCTTTCCAGTGGCAGAGCCAATTGAGGTAGACGAAGACAATGAAATAATTTTATTAAACAAAGTGTTATATCGTATTTTAAAAACAGACATCGATGGGATGAGAAAGAAGACGATTGTTTTGGAAATATCTGCGATGCTCAATTTCGATACTTGTATGAATATTTGGGAAATACTCCACGTCTTGTGATCACACCGTTGACTGATAGGTGTTATATAACACTCACCCAGGTGCGTATACAAAATACATCTAAGTCTGTTTTTACACGGTCTTTTTGTACACGGTTTTGATATAACACGGTTTGAAAATTGAATATTTTTAATTTTTTTACACGATTTTATTCCATTTAGCACGATTTGAAATTTTATGTACTTAAATTTTTGTGTCAAATTTAATTTTTGCGAAGTATGTTGATATCACAAAAAAGTATTTATGAAAAAAAAAGTCTGAAACCATCGATAGTATCGATAGTTTGCGAACACTAGCTTAAAGATTTAAGTGAATTCCCCTTTAGCGCGTACAAACAATTTTTACTGGTCAAAGCGAATGCGAATAACTGATGACGGTCGACAGCAATTAAATTTATGTTGTATTTATGATTATCACTTATTCTATTTTATTTTATTTTTTTGCCTTAAAAATTGAATAAACGTTCACAACATAGTTTTTTAGTTCCTGAATTTGCCATACATTTAATTTATATTACTTTTAAGATTAGAGTGCATATCTTTTTTAACTTCCCGTAGGGCAAGTTATAGTAATCGCAAAAAAATCGAAAATGAAAATTTTTATATATCTTTACGTTTCAGAGGTTTCTGAATATTTTGGCATACCTTAGAAGAAATTGATGTATGTGTGTGTGTGTGTGTGTGTGTATGTATGTACGTGTGTGTATGTATGTGCGGATACAAATTTTCGTCGACGATTTCGGGAACACGGATCAACCGATTTGAATAATTCAAAAAACATTCGATTCGTATTGATAAGGAGACATGCTGATTAGTTTTTGGCGAAGGCAGGTCTAGCCGTTCCGAAGATACGGGGCAAAAAGTGCCGAAAACGGTAACTCAGTTTTTAAGAGAACGGAGCGTCCGATTTAAATAATTCAAAAAACATTTTACTTGTATTGACAAGATGAAGAATTGATCAAATTTTCATAAAGGCAGGTCTAGCGGTTTCAGAGATCTAATGAAAAAAGTAAAAAAAATGCCATTTGGCGGTTAAAAATGATCATTAGACATATGCACATCAAATTATCAGATATTTTATAGAGATTTTAACAATAAGTATAATTTTTTTTTACATTTCTATGGGTTCCGTACCAATGCTTATGCGTTAGACGGTGGCGCGGCACTTGCGCTGTGACATTTCGTCTCTATGCAGTTCAAGCAGTACGATTGCTTTGAAAGAAAGTTCAGAATTTCCAAAATATGTCAAAATGAAAAAAACATCTTTCTTTTCAAAAAAATTTTCTGTTTTAAAAAAAAAATTTCTTCGAAAAAAAAATTTTTTTTTTCAAAGAAAATAATTTTTGGTCAAATTTATAGTTTCTCAAAAATCTAATTTTTTTGAAGTAAATTTTTTTCAAAAATGTTAATCGTTTTTAAAAAAATAATTATTTTTGGTACGGGAAGTTCCAGCAATTTGCCTTAAGGCACGATGCCCTAATTGCTTTTAGACAGAATTCCACTTACAGCTAGTTAGTTCCTGAACTTGCCATACATTTAATTTATATTACTTTAGATTAGAGTGCATATCTTTTTTATCATTAATTACTATGCTTGTGAAAATAAGCATTATATATTTGATTTAATAAAATAAACATGAATTCTTGTTTTTAAAAATTCTTGTTTTTCACTAATTTTAATAGGTTTTAAAGATTAGGAACAAATCACCCATTTTTATATAAGTTCAATGTCTTTTTTCACACGGTTTTTTTTTTACACGGCTTCTTCTGGAACCAATCTACCGTGTAAAAACAGACTTAGGTGTATTACCAATACCAAATTTTAATATTAATACGTATTTTATTTTTATCCCTCAGTCTCTTCATCTAATTATGGGTTCTGCACCAGCAGGACCTGCTGGAACCGGCAAAACTGAGACTACAAAAGATTTGGGTCGAGCTTTGGGCATTATGGTGTATGTGTTCAATTGCTCTGAGCAGATGGATTACAAATCTTGCGAGAACATTTATAAAGGTAAAGGGAAAAGTATAAGGTACTTGGCTTGATTTTAAACTCTGGACAACTTGATATCATGCATTAACTATAATGATGTTTTTAGGATTGGCACAATGTGGCGCTTGGGGTTGCTTTGATGAGTTCAATCGCATTTCTGTTGAAGTTTTGTCTGTCATAGCAGTACAGGTATGAATTTTGCAAAACGCCTTTTCTAAAAATGTAAGAACTTTTTTTTGAGTTTTTGAGAAAATTTAGGACTCATATTTAAGGTGACCATATTTTTTTAAGTCAAAACCGGGACAGCAATTTTTAGTTACTCAAAAATGATGAAAAGCGGGGGCTTTTAAATAACAAATGACAAAAAATCACAAAATATTACGTGGGAGGGTGAGGGGTTTTATAAGATATCACGTGTATTTATTTTTTACCTGAATTTTTAAAAAAATTCAAAAATTGTATGATTTTTTCATAAATTCGAAAAACTTAGCATGACTAATATAAACAATTAGATGTTTGGTGGGGTAGGGGAGTGGCTAATTTTAAATATTACGACGCATCACTAAAGTCCAAAATTCCAAAATTCCTAAAAAATTGATCTCAATCAATTTTGATTGATTGTTGCTCAAAAATGATCATTAGACATATGCACATCAAATTATCAGATATTTTATAGAGATTTTAACAATAAGTATAAATTTTGTTTACATTCCTATGGGTTCCATACCAGTGTTTAACCGTTAGACGGCGACGCGGCGCTTACGCGCTTCAATATTTTGTCTCTATGCAGTTAAAGCAGTACGATTGTAAAAAAAGTTCAGAATTTCCAAAATATTTCAAAACAAATTTTTTCTTCAAAAAGTCTTTTTTTTAAAAGAAAACAGTAAGTTTTTCTCAAAAATTTATAGTTTCTCAAAAATCTAATTTTTTCAGAGTATTTTTTTTTCAAAAATGTTAATCTTTTTGAAAAAAAATAATTTTTGGTACGGAAATTTCCAGCAATTTGCCTTAAGGCACGATGCCATGCGTCCCACTAGTTGATATTTGTAATATTCTTATTTATTTTGTTATTATTAAAGGTGAAGACAATTCAAGATGCCATCAAAACAAAAAAGCAAGTATTCAACTTCATGGGTGCCAAAATCGTATTGGTGCCGACTGTTGGTCTTTTCATCACCATGAATCCTGGTTATGCAGGCCGAGCAGAATTGCCTGAGAATTTAAAAGCTTTGTTTAGGTAATTGAGTTGAAATGGTTAAGAAGCCAGTAAACCACAGACGTTCAATTAAGTTAAAATAACGTAGCACAGAAGAAACGTCGTTACGTATTTAATAGTTACGTAAATGTTACTTATAGTTGTAACCTCTAAACGTAAATGCATTGTTTTTTTATTACGTAACCGCTATGTAACTTACTTTTCTCTCTGTGACTTTAGTGAACTCTCCATATAGAAGTATATTGTTTGACAAGCTAATTATTTCATTCATTTGAAACATTTATTTAATAACTAATAATTTATATGATTATTGTTTATTTAACATCTGTTACGTAATATTAACGTTTTGTGGTGTACCGGGAAGTTATTCAATTTTTCTCCAATCTAAAGGCAATCGATTTTTTTTTCAAAATGTTTTTCCAAACTGGCCAAGAATATATTCCTAAAATTTTAGGAACAAATTCGAATTATTTTCGGAATTATAGAAGAAATAGTGAGCAAGAGTCGAGCATGTATACGAACGGAACAAAAATTACGTAATATTTGTTACGTAATATTAACGTTTTGTGGTTTACTGGGAAGTTATTCAATTTTTCGCCAATCATTTTTAAGGGGGCAGCCTACTTTAGATTCTTAAAAACAATCGATTTTTTTTTGCAAAAATGCCTTAACAAATTAGCCAAGAATATATTCCTGAAATTTTAGAAACAAATTCAAATTATTTTCGAAATTACAGAAGAAATAGTGGGCAAGCGTAACTAAAACTTCGACGCGCGATTTCTAGGTTTTTCATTTTTTTTTAGATTTTTATCAATTGGCGGGAAAGACAGGAAAAAAACAAAATGTTTGATTAAAATGAGACAAAATTCATTGTATTTCAGGATTAAATATTTTTCTAGTAGTACCTGAAAAAACTTAAAATAATAGTTATAATTAACCCACTTTTTAAACAATTTAATATAAAATTTTGTATCAAAAAACATGATTTTTGTTTCAAGTTGCGTAAAATTGGTGAATTTCACTTTTTGTTCTGGATTTTTTAGGTTCAACTATTATTTATTTATTAATTTATGGCTTTTAATAGGTTCAACTAGAAACTATACTATTGAAAATATATATTTGTTTTGATTTTTTTTTTGTTCCGGATGGAAATTGTTGACCTGCATCTTTCCCGCCTGCACGCTCGTGGCGCATTGGCAAAATGCTTGTACCCGGCATATTATGACATACATTTTAATGAAAAAAATTGAGAAGAATGTTGAAATATATAACAATGAAACCTGCAGGTTTCGTTTTAATTACATATTTATTTCCTTTCGAAAAAAAATCAAGCAAGCTCCTTTCTTAATATGTATATATTTTATTATTATAGGCCTTGCGCCATGGTTGTGCCAGATTTCGCTCTGATTTGTGAAATTATGTTGGTGGCAGAAGGTTTTCAAGAAGCTAGGCTACTTGCCAGAAAGTTCATCACACTATACACTTTGTGTAGAGAACTTTTATCGAAGCAGGATCATTACGATTGGGGCTTGAGGGCCATCAAGTCTGTGCTTGTGGTTGCAGGAGCTTTAAGAGTGAGTGTTACCTAATTTTACCAATGATCTCATACCCAAGCCCAAAAAAGATCTTAAGATTAACATATAAACCTGATTCAAACTCCTTTAAATACAATCCGATTAGTGTGAAACATTATATAAATAATCAGGGCCGGTCCTGCCTTGCATGCGATGCATGCAAAAAATGCGAGCGCACGCCTTAGGGGGCGCCAAAACGAGATTCGAAAATGAAATTTATAATATATTATTATTTTTTGTATATTCTTTTTTAAATTGTTTATAATAAACAATCTAACTTAACTATAGATACGGAGACACAAAAAGCATATTCAATTTGCAAAGTGATACAGTAGAAACAATAAACCGATTATTAACTTTACAAGTTAGTAAATTATTGTTCTGCTTATTGTTTAATGTACTTATAACATTTTTTTTTCGTTTGAAGTTAACGTGAAATCTAAAAAAAAATTATCTAGTGTTCATCCCCTAGGCGCGAACCTACGAAAGTTTAAATTAATTATTGGGCGTTATTGATAAAAAATTGCGAGCTGATTTATTTGAAACGGTACTTATTAAAAAAAATATATACTAATTATAAGTCAGTGCTTAGAAAATGGATTGTTTATTCCGAGAAATTGAATTGTAACTTTTGTTTTTGTTTGAAATGTTTCGCATCTGATGAACTTTTAACGTTGAAGACATGCGTGGTTAGTGTTATGAAAAAAATTCAAAAATGACTTTGGAACAAAAATTGTTGAGCTTTTTTCATACTTAGTGGTGCCCATACTCTAAATTTAATTATTAACTATGCAAAAATAATGCAGATACAAATACAATCAGTTTTTTTTCAATATTCAGGAAATACGTGATTTCTTTGCATCTTTTACTGATCTTTGGACAATACTTTTAAAATACGTTAAAAATTTAACTTTAAAACAACAATCTGATACTCTGAATCTAATGATGAATCAATTCGGCCTCTACGATATCAATAAGGAAAAGTTTACGATGCACTTTTTAATATTGCAAATACTGAAAAAATAAATTAAAATAAAATTTAAAAAATTCTACGTGAAATACGAGAGTTATGTTAAAAATGAAAGGCTAGTTTTTTTGCTCGATTTGCTTAACCGAATAAATCGCATAATAAATGAGTAAAATGTTCAAATGTTATTAATGTTTAAAACCCAAACATTAATATTACACATATGTTAGAAATACTTGGAAATTTAAAAATGTTTGATTACGATCAACCCCCGAATTGCCTCGATTTTCTAAATAAATTTAAAATCCATGTATTTTACACGCTTTTAAATTATATCTAATTTTTCCTTACGTTTAAAAATTAATTGAAAAAATGTACGTAAATATTTAAATACTTTTATTGATAAACTGCTAAAATTATTGGGGGGGGGGTTGCAAGAACAAATTTTGCATGCGGGTGCTGAGGACTCCAGGACCGGCCCTGTAAATAATTATATATACATATTTTATCTGAAGAATCTATAATGACAGTGCTAAATAATCATAACCTACACACCGGGTTGTCGAATGAAAACACACACTCATCTTTATAAACTTTATCTGATGAGTTTGGTACTTTAACTCTGCCTAAATGAGCAGATAAAGTTTCTATATCCATTGTACAAATTATTAAATTTCTTCTGCCTTAATTTTTAAAATTATCAATTATAATTTTTTTGTTTATCATTTTCCAGAGAGGTGATCGCGAACGTCCAGAAGACCAAGTCTTGATGAGAGCTCTGCGTGACTTCAACATTCCCAAAATCATTACAGATGATGTTCCTGTTTTTATGGGACTCATTGGTGATTTGTTCCCGGCTTTGGATGTCCCGAGAAAGAGGGACTTGGATTTCGAGAAGGCTATTCGAAAAGCTGCTACCGAGCTGCATTTGCAACCGGAGGATGGTTTTGTGCTAAAGGTAATAATTTTTTTTTTATTAACTTCCCGAAGGAGAAGTTTATGTTTTCATCAAAAAATCCGAATCGCTAATTTTATGTTTTCTCGACGTTTCAAGCCATTCTGAATCGAATGAGACCAAATTTGGAAAAAGTATGTGTGTGTGTGCGTGTGCACCAACAGATTTTTTGCATCGCCGTTTTTTCAAAAACGGCTGGACCGATTTCAAAAACTTAAATGCCATTCGATGTATCTTGATGAGGACTATTGTTTGTCAGTTTTGTGCGACGATCGGCCAAGCCGTTTCTTCGTAAATAGCAGAGAAGTGAAAAGTTTTTCGTCCACGTTTTAGCCCGCAATTCTGAATCGATTTTGAAAATTCAAAAATCGTTCGAAAGATATTGGTTGGGAATCGACCTGATTAGTTTTTGGTAGAGATCGGCTGGGCCGTTTTCTTATAATAAAGTTAAAAAAAAATTTTTTTGACGATTTTTATGATTATTTTTTTGACGGTAGATACCATAGTCTTCTAGATCATACTAAAATATTACGGCCGTACGACAACTCGTATAGCTTTAAAAATTCGTCAAAGTTTGCAAAAATTAGTATGGTCTTTTTGGCATTTGTCAAAATTAGAACTTTCATCGACGTTTGCTCAAAAACGCCTGAACCGATTTCAGATATTTAAAAAGCATTTGATGTATCTCGATGAGGATTATTGTTTCTCAGTTTTGTGCGACGATCGGCCGAGCCGTTTCTTTGTAATTTGGAAAAAAGTGTTGAACCTTTCGTCCACATTTAAGCTCATACTACCGAACCGATTTTAACAAATCAAAAACTGTTCGAAAGATATTAGTTGGGAATGATACTGATTAGTTTTAGGTGAAAATCTACAGACCCGTTTTCTTGTAATTAACTGTTGAAAAAAAAAAATTTAAGCCGATTTTTATGGAACTTTTTTTGACGATATATATTATGGTCTTATAGAATTTACTGAATTATCACGGCCTTACGACAAGTGGTTTAATTTTAAACATTCATCAAAGTTTGAGAAAATGAGTAGTTTTTTTGACGTTTGTTAAAAATAAAATTAGATGATTTAGTTGGTATAACGATAGACTACTTGGTCTTAATGAACATAGTAAACCATTAAAGTCCTACGGAAACTGGTTCAATTATTATTATTGATTAATTAAAATTATTGATTTTTGAAAATTTGCTTTTAGAAAATACTCCGAGTTAACGTGTTCGTTCGTTCGTTTGCAATGATGTGTAATAAATTCACTCGGAACACTTATAATCACTCATAAATTAATTTATTTTTTATTGATTAAGTCGATTATTTACACATATCGGGAAGTTTATGTAACTTGCCTCAAGGCTAAATACCAAACCAACTAGTTATTATTATTATTATCTTATTATTTCTAATATTGGTTTTTTGTTATATTTTATTGTTTTTCTAGTATTATTTTATTATTCAGAAATTTTTATTTAAAGGTGATAAATGACGCATTGTTTCATATTATCTATTTTACAAATGGGATTTTTACAGGTGGTTCAACTGGAAGAACTGTTTGCTGTCCGACATTCTGTCTTCATCATTGGTTTTGCTGGAACTGGTAAAACCAACGTTTGGAAGACTTTGTTTAGGACTCATCAGGACGCTGGACGAAGACCTCATTTTAATGATTTGAACCCTAAGGTAAACTTGATACCATATATCTACATATATATAAAAATAAGTCGGGTTTTCCTTCCTGACGAAATAACTCCAGAACGCACGAACCGATTTCGACAATTTTGCATTCGTTGGAAAGGTTTCGGGCTCCGCAAGGTTTATAGCTAAGAAAATTAGAGGTGCATGGCATCGTGCCATTTAGAAAATCATTGTTTTTCACATGGGCAGTTTCACGTTGCCTGCTCACGAGTAGGAAAACCATCCGCTTTGTTTGTGTTAACGTCAGTTCAAACAACAAAAAATGTGGTTTACCAAAGAGTACTTCAATGAAACGGATAATTTGCGGATTCACTTTCATTTACTTAGAGAAGTTCAACTGAAAACCACTTCATTTTTGTAATCGAAATAAATTCATTACTGTTGTATAATAAAATCAAATTTTTCCTTTTCAAATATAAAACAAACAAAAAAATTATTCATCTTTCTCACGAAACCATCTGGTAGCGAGACGGAGTTTGTCGGGTTTGCTAGTTATCTATAATTATGCACATTGTCCAGATATAATAGTATTTCTTTTATCATAGGCAGTAACCAATAATGAACTGTTCGGCATAATCAATCCGGCAACCAGAGAATGGAAAGATGGTTTGTTCTCGGTCATCATGAGAGATATGGCCAATATGTCAGGTTCTGGGCCCAAATGGATTGTTTTGGATGGTGATATTGATCCTATGTGGATCGAAAGTTTAAACACTGTTATGGATGACAATAAGGTATATTTATAGTGAATAATGAATTTGAAATTATTTTATACTAGGTCATGGTTTATGTTATCAATAACTTTGGTTTTCAAAAATATGTTATACAATAATTTAATATTTATTAAAAATAATTAACATCCCATAGGGCAAGTAATAGTAATCGCAAAAAAATCGAAAATGAAATTTTTTATATATTTTCACGTTTCAGAAGATTCTGAACATTTTGACATACCTTAGAAAAAAATATATATGAGCGCGCGTGCGTGTGTATGTTTGTTTGGATACAATTTTTTGTCCACGATTTCGGGCGCACAATTCAACCGATTTGAATAATTCAACTAGTGGTGTATGGCATCGAGCCTTAAGGCAAATTGCTGGAACTTCCTGTACCGTAACGAAATGTTCGAGAAATAATAATTGTTTTCAAATAGATTATTATAAATACTGTAACATTGTCTAATATTTATAAGAATTATATAAACTGAAGTGCAAAGTTAAAACTATTTAATTGATTTATATAATTGAGCTTTAGAACTTTAGCTAGAAGGAAAATTATAATTCGAATTATTTTCAATATTAAAAAAATATTTTTTGGAAATAAAAAATAGAAATTGTTTTTTCTTACAAAATCAATCGTTTCGTCAACACAAGCAGAAAGTTTTTTGAATCATTCAAATCGGAGGCGTAGTGCTCTCAAAAACTATCTTTTTTTGCACATTTAATTTGATATCTCCGAATCGTCTAGACCTGCCTTTGTTAAAAACTAATCACCACTTCTCCCTCTTATTACGGATTGAATGTTTTTTGAATCATTCAAATAGGTTAATCCGTGCGACCGAAAACGTGGACGAAAAATTGTATCCATAGATACATACACACACATCCATTTTTTCTGAGGTATGCCAAAATTTTCAGAAACCTTCAAAACTTGAAGAAATGTAAAATCTTTCAGTTTCGATTTTTGGACGATTACAATAACTTAGCCTACGGGAAGTTAAAAAACTTTCGATTTCTGTTGATTGGAAGACGTGCTGATTGGTTTTTGGCAAAGGCAGGTCCAGCCGTTTCGAAAATACGGTGCAAAAAGTGCCAAAGACCGTAATTCAGTTTTTAAGAGAACAGAGCGCCCGATTTGAATGATTTAAAAAACGTTTTTACTTGTATTGACGAATGAAGCGTTAATTTTAAAAATAAATACTAATGATAGCGTTATAATATTAATTAAGCGTTAATTTTAAAAATAAATACTAATTTTGTTACAATTTTGTTGGGATCAAATAAATTTCAATTTTTTTTTTCAATATTTCCAAAAATATACAAAGTTTTTTACTTCAAATATGAATTTCAAATTTCCAAATCAGTTTAAAAGTGTTTATATTTCATATGCGTTATTCTACTCGTAAGAATTATATCCTCAGATGGATTTATTCGGCACCTTTTGCTAATGTAAACATTCTCAAGTATTTTGAGCGATAAGTTTGTCACTGCATACTGTATGCACTATAAAATATATAGCAATTGTAATTATTTATTTGATAATGTTTAATACAATTATTATTAATCATTGATCAATATTTATAGATTGCATATTTTTTTTCTCAGAATATTTACTTCTGGTACGGGAAGTTCCAGCAATTTGTCTTAAGACACGATGCCATACACCACTATTTATTTTTATAGGTTTTGACATTGGCCAGCAACGAACGTATCGCATTGACTCCACCGATGAGATTATTGTTTGAAATTTCGAATTTGCGAACAGCTACTCCTGCCACTGTGTCCAGGGCCGGAATATTGTACATCAATGCCGCTGACTTGGGCTGGAACCCGTAAGTAAAATTGGGTAAAACAAATATGAGTAAACATTACAATTTATGGTATTTTTTAGTTACGTTTTATCCTGGATCGACACACGTTCTGGTCAATCCGAACGCGCCAATCTGATCATCCTGTTCGACAAATACATTCCACCATGCCTGGAAGAAATGAAAAAACTGAAGAAAATCACACCCATTGTAGAAGTTGCACATATTCAGATGGTTTGCTACCTTTTGGACTACTTCTTGACACCCATTAATTTACCGGCTGATGCACCTAAAGACTGGTAAGTTGCAATAAAAATTTAAGGGGCACATCTAGTGCGAAATTTAAAAATAATCGCATTTTATTTTTTTCCATATTTCGATAGGTTATACTTTTAAAAATAACATACTAAAATTTTAAATCGATATCTTAAATAGTTTTTGAGTTACAGCCATTTAAAGGAGTATATATACAGTATATAGTATAAGGATCATTTTATCTTTAAACGCGTTTTTCTCGAAACCGCATTTTTCGAATTTCCTGGAGTGATTTCTCGGAGACAAATAATTCGATCGCTATCAATTTTTTTTTGCATCTCCTCTAGGGTTTATACAAAAACCGAGATTTCGGACAACCGGTTTTCTAATTTTATATAGAAAATAAATTAGGGATCGTTCAAGTATTACGTAAGCAGATTTATTACAATTATTAACCCCCCCCCCTCCCCTTTGTCATCAAAAGTAAGCAAAAGTTCTTACCCAAAATAAGAAAAATAAGCAAATCAATAACTCTAATTGTTTTTTTAGTTTAATAAAATATTTTTTCAAAAAAAACTGAAAATGTCTGTCGAATTGCAACTTAGACGTTTCCTTTGCTTACTCACAAAATTTCCTGAAATAGAAAATACTTTCATACTTTCGACCAAATTATGTTTTTAAAACCGGTTTTTGAAAACCGACAAACCCTAATTTCCCCTATCCATACGATGACCCTCCAGTTTTTTGATCTGATTAAAAATCGAATTTAGGCAGGCCAAAAACGACCAAAATTTTGGAAAAAATTTAACCTTATTAACTTCCCGTAGGGTAAGCTATTTTAATGGGCCGAAAATAGGAATTGAAAATTTTTACATTTCTCGACGTTTTGAAGGTTTCTCAACATTTTGACATACTTCATAAAAAATGGATGTGTGTGTGTGTGTGTGTACGTATATATGAATACAATTTTTCGTCCACGTTTTCGGGCGTACGTATCAACCGATTTAAATGGTTCAAAAAACATTTGATTCCTATTGATAAGGAGATGTGCTGATTTTGGCAGGGGAATGTCCAGCAGTTACGGAGATAAAGAGCAAAGAGTGCAGAAAATAGAAATCGAGTTTTTGAGAGAACGGAGCATCCGATTTGAATGAACTAAAAAACTTAGTAATGATTGGGAAAAGTGGTTATTAGTTTTTCGCAAAGGCAGGCCCAGCCATTTCGAAGATACGGAGCTAAATGTGTAAAAAATGACAGTTTTTGAGAGAACTAAGCGTCCGATTCAATTGATTCAAAGAACTTTCTGCTTGTCTTAACAAAATAATTGATTTTGGAAAAAAAAATATTTTGTTTCAACTTCTTTTTTTTTTAAATTGTTTGTATATCGAAAATAATTCAGATTTTATTTTTAATTCTGATTATAGTTCTAATATACTTTAAACAAATAATTTCACTTTGCAACAATTTTTTTTTTTTTGTTTGCCTGAGGGTCATCGCACAGACAATATATTTAGTTTCACAAGATTTTTGTTTGTGGTTTTATTAACGGAGAGGGCTGCAATCACTCCAGCAGTGGAGGACCTTTTTTTTCGGCGCTGCCGGAGATTGCGTGTCATTTCAAAAATATTTAATATTTTATTTGAAAAATTTTACTTTGTATTCTCAAAACATGTATAAATATATCCTCAAAATTTTAAATAGATTGATTCACTAGTTTTTTTATTTTTTAATTCCCAAAAATGGCCTTTTTTAGGTTGTCACTAGGAAATGCAATACCGATGTAAAATTTCAATACCAGTATTCAAATTTTAAAAAATAATTTTTCTACACTAATTTAAGATCGGATTCTTTGTCGAGATAAATAATAAGTTACTATAATTGTTGAGTATTGTTATTTAAAACAATGCGATGCTTCTATAGCATTTTCAAACTTTGAATCGTTTTTGAAAAATAATATTTTATAATTGTAATAAGAAGCAAAAATATTTAGTGATTTTCATAATTATTATGTATAAAGTTAAAAAAAAAATAAAGATTATGCAGGGGTAATCTGTATGATATAAAATATTTTGGCGCAAATATCACTTAAAAAACCGTAACATTTTTACAAAAGATGAAACAAACATCATTATCTATCAGTCCAATTCTATTTATTGTAACACGATATGAAGCCCTTTGGAAAGCAATAAATATTCAGTTTAATGACAAGTTGAGATAATATTTGACATTTTTTTATCTTAAAGAATCACTTGAAGATATAGCTGTTTATGTGATTATGGAAAAAGAAAATTTGTTCCGAGAAATTTAAACTTTAGGGTATTATGTACCAAATAGCGTTTATGTAAAAATACCGAAAATACTGGTATTTTTGGAATAAATGCCGGTAAAAATACCGCTGAAAAATCGGGCGGTTTTCCGGTAATTCGGTATACCGGTATACTGGTATTGCATTCCCTAGTTGTCACTAAATATTATCCTTTTCCAGGTTGGAGATCTATTTTGCGTTCTGCGTGATTTGGGGTTTTGGATCTACATTGTTCCAGGACCAATTGTGCGATTGGCGAAACGAGTTTAACAAATGGTGGATCAATGAGTTTAAAGTGGTTAGGTTTCCGATGAGCGGAACGATATTTCATTATTTTATTGATCCGGAGACCAAGAAGTTTTTGCCGTGGAGCGATTTGGTGCCGACGAACTTTGAGTTTGATTTGGATACACCACTTCAGGTAATTAGAATGGACACATTAAAATGTTTTTATTGTAATGTCAACTGTATCTATCTATTACTTTTTCAGTCTGCTCTGGTTCCAACAGCCGAAACAATGCGTCTGAGATTCTTCTTGAATATTTTTATGGAGCGCAAAGTACCGGTAATGCTGGTCGGTACAGCTGGTACTGGTAAAAGTGTGGTCGTAGCTGATAAATTGGCTTCTCTGCCCGATAGTTATGCAGTCACAAATGTGCCGTTTAATTTTTACACGACATCAGGTAAACATATGAATTTTTGTATCGAATCGATAATTGTTAGTAACTTCCCGTAAGGTAAGTTATTATAATCGTCCAAAAATCGAAAATGAAAATTTTTACATATCTTCGCGTTTCAAAGGTTTCTGAACATTTTGGCATACCTCAGAAAAAATTGGTGTGTTTGTGTGTCTTTTGTTTGTATGTGTGGAGACAATTTTTTGTCGATGATTTTAGGCGTACGGATCAACCGATTTGAAAAATCGATCCCTATTGATAGGGAGATGTGCTGATTTGTTTTTGGCAAAGGCAGGTCTGGCTGTTTCGGAGATATGGAGCAAAGAATGCAGAAAATAGAAATCGAGTTTTTGAGAGAACGGATCGGCCGATTTGAATAATCCAAAAAAGCAATCAATTTGTAATAATTGGGAGTTTGCTCGTCAGTAGAGTTCATTTAAGTTCAATTTGCTTGTCAGTAGAGTCCAATTAAATTTTTTATCGAATCGGTGATGATTATTTTGCTCGTCGGTAGAGTCCTTTTATTGATAGGAAGAAATAATATTTCTCTGAATTATTCACCGAGTTGATGATGGTCAATTTGCGCATTTTTCACTGAGTTGATTATCAATTTGCTTGTCAGTAGAGTCTTTTTATCTATTAGAAAGAATGTTTTCTTAAATTTTTTATTGAGATCAGTTTGATCGTCAGTAGAGTCCTTGTTTATATCAAAAATTGTAATATTTTACTAAAAAAAGTTTACTCGTCAGTAGAGTCCTTTTATCTATTACATAAGAATATTTTATAAATTTGTTTCTGAAATCGATTATGATCAGTTTGCTCGTTAGTAGAGTCCTTTTAATAATTACGAAGTATAATATTTTACTAAATTCTTCTTAAAGTTGATGATGAGTTTGCTCGTCAGTAGAGTCATTTTATATGTCAAAAAGTAATAATATTTTACTAGATTATTAATCGAATCGATCAAAATCAGTTTGCTTGTCAGTAGAGTTCATTTATCAATTAAAAAGTGTAATATTTCACTGAAGGTCAGTTTGCTCGTCAGTAGAGTTCTTTTCTCTCTTATAAGGTTTAATAATTTTCTAAATTTTTTTTCGAGTTGTGTAATATTTTACTAGAGCGAATTCATCAAATTCGATCAAAATCAGTTTGCTCGACAGTAGAGTCCTTCAATATGTCGCAAAGTATATAATAAATTAGTAATGTTTTTGTCAAGTCATTAGTTTGCTCGTCAGTAGAGTCCGTTTCAATTACAAAGAAAAATTCTATTCTACTGGGATTTGTTTGTTGAGTTGAAGTTGTATTTGCTCGTCAGTACAGTCCTTTTACCTGTTGGACTGTGTAATTAATATACTAGTTTCTTGCAGAAGGTTGTTTGTCAGTAGAGAAAATCGAAAATGAAAATTTTTGCATATCTTTACGTTTTAGAGGTTTCTGAACATTTTGACATACCTCAGAAAAAATAGATGTGTGTTACAATTTTGTCCACGTTTTCGGGCGCACGAATCAACCGATTTGAATGATTCAAAAAACATTCGATCTCTATTGATAGGGAGATATGCTGATTAGTTTTTGGCAAAGGCAATCCCAGCCGTTACGGAGATACGGAGCTAAATGTACGAAAAATGGCAGTTTTTGAGAGAACTAAGAATCTGATTTGAATGATTCAAAAAACTTTCTGCTGAAAGATTTTAATTTATTTATTTATTTATATCATTTTTTTTTAATATCGAAAATAATTCGGATTTAATTTTAATTTTAATTTAGTTTTAAAACATTATTTATATACTTTAAGCAAATAATTTTAACTTTGCAATTCAATTTATATAATTGTTATAAATATTTGACAATGCCCCTTATTTTAAATCCGATTAATCAAGATTTGTTTACCTACTTTTTATGTAAACACATATAAACGTCGCAGTACAATTCATAAGCTCTTATATCTTGCCTATAAATTACGAATTGTGAACGAAGTTACAATATTTATATAATAATCTATTTGAAAACATGTAAAATTCCATGAATATTTCGTTACGATACGGGAAGTTCCAGCAATATATTTTAAGGCACTGCCATACACCACTAATTTATATTTATTTTGTGCAGAAATGTTGCAACGTATATTGGAAAGAGTTTTAGAGAAGAAGGCTGGCCGAAACTATGGACCACCCGGTGGTAAAACTATGGTAAGATCTTAGATTTGGCATTTAAATTTATTAAATAAAAAGAATCAGCATATCAATATATTTTGTTTCACAGGTGTACTTTGTTGATGACATGAATATGCCAGAGGTCGACTTGTATGGCACAGTGCAACCGCACACATTGATCAGACAGTTCTTCGATTATGGACATTGGTATATAAAAGCAATAACTAGAAAACAAATCAAATTTTGTTATATTTCTCACTTTTATTTTTAAGGTACGATCGAATTAAATTATCCTTGAAAGACATACACAACTGCCAATATGTATCGTGCATGAATCCGACCGCCGGTTCTTTCACCATCGATCCGAGACTCCAGAGGCATTTCTGTGTATTTGCAATGAGGTAATTGAAATCTTCATAAAAAATAGAGTTAGACCAATGTTGAATCTTATCAATGTTGACCTTGATCTATTTCTTTCTAGTATCCCGGCAGTGGATGCCCTAACAATGATCTACTCAGCAATTCTGCAGGAGCACATGACGATGCCTTCGAGCAAATATGCTTCTTCGATGGCCAAAATGGTTCCTCTGATCGTCCAGAATGCAATCCAGTTGCACATGAGAGTTGCTGCCATGTTTTTGCCTACAGCTGTCAAGTTTCACTACACTTTTAATGTCAGGGACTTTGCTAACGTATTTCAGGCAAGTTGGAAAGGACTCACAATCTATTAAAATTTGATAAATTAAGGTATGTATATTTATTGTTTTTTATTTCATTAGGGCATGCTGTATGCAACAGGAGATGCTGTCAATAATAATATCAACATGTTGGTGAGATTGTGGATGCACGAGTCGACAAGAGTGTATGGTGATAAATTAGTCGACTCAAAGGATCAAAAAGAATTTGATAAACTTTTGCAAGAAGTTGTGAAGAAAGGATTTGAGGTATGAATTATCAAGTAAATTATTAACTTCCCTTAGGCTAGTTATTGTAATCGTCCTAAATCGCGAAATTCAATTTTTTTGCATTTCTTCACTTTTCAAAGGTTTCTGAATCTCGTTTTGGCATACCTCAGAAAAAATAGGTGTGTGTTTGTATGTGTGGAAATAATGTTTCGTCGACGTTTTCGGGCGTGTGGAAATAATGTTTCGTCGACAGATCGATTCGATTTCTATTAATAGGGAGATGTGCAGCAAATTAGTTTTTCGCAAAGGCAGGTCCAGCCGTTACGGAGATACGGAGCAAAGAGTGCACAAAATAGAAATCGAGTTTTTGAGAGAATGGAGCATCCGATTTAAATGATCTAAAAAACATTCAATTCGTAATAATGAGGAAAAGTCTTGATTAGTTTTAGGCAAAGGCAGGTTCAGCCGTTTTGGAGAAACGGAGCAAAATGTGCAGAAAATGGCATTTTTTTGGAGAAATAAGCATCCGATTTGAATGATTCAAAAAACTTTTTGCTTGTGTTGACGAAACAATTGTTTTTGGAAAAAGAAAAAAAGTTTATTTCACTTTTTTTTAATTTCCAAAAAAATTTTTTTTCTGAATATCGAAAATAATTCAGATTTTTTGAAAATCTTTACGTTTAGAAGATTTCTGAACGTTTCAGTATATATTAGAAAAAATGTATGTTTGTGTGTGGATAAAATCGACGATTTCGGGCGCACGGATAAACCGATTTGAATGGTTCAAAAAACACTCGATTTCTATTGATAGGAAGATGTGCTGATAAGTTTTTGGCAAAGGCAGGTCCTGCCGTTTCAAAGTTACGGAGAAAAGAGTATAGAAATCAGAAATCGAGTTCTTGATAGAACGGATCATCCTATTCGAATGATCCAAAATTCGTAATAATGATTAATGTATACGTATAATGATTCGAATGTTTCAATTCGTAATGATGAGAAAAAGTGGTGATTAGTTGTAGAAAAAAGCAGGTCTAGTGGTTTTGGAGATACAGAGCAAAATGCGCAAAAAATTGCATTTTTTCGGAGAAATAATTATATTTAATTAACTTCTCGTAGGGCAAGTTATAGTAATCGCAAAAAATCGAAAAAATGAAAAATTTTATATATCTTTACGTTTCAGAGGCTTCTCAATATTCTGGCATTCCTTAGAAAAAATGAATTTTATTTTATTATTTTTATTCTAAGGAATATTTTCTTACAAATTAATGATAAAAGTGATCACTAATTAAAGAAAAAATGCCAAGAACAAAATTTTCTTTCAAGAACAAAACATTACGCAGCAAATTTGCAAAATATATAATCGAACTTTAGCAAGTTTTACTCAATTTTTTTTATCAAATTGTATAAGACCCTTTATACGAAATTTTAGTAAATTTTATCTAGTTTCTGCTGAACTAATTAAAAAAGAGCGTCCAGTAAGAAGTTATTTAACAAAATGTAAAAAATGTCTTAAAACTTTGTGCTAAAAGTTTGCAAAAGTGAGTTCAAACTAATATTTTTTTTTGTATTTTCATATAGGAGGAGATAAGACTGTTTATATAGTATTTTAATAAATTTTATCTAGTGTCAATAGTATTATCAAGTATCTAGTGTGTGTGACAAATTTTCGTCGACACGGTTTAACTGATTTCGACGATTCAAAAAACATTCGATTCCTATTGATAAAGAGACGTGCTGATTAGTATTTGGTAAAGGCAGGTCTAGCCGTTTTGAAGATACGGGGCAAAAAGTGCCAAAAATGGCAATTGATTTTTTGAGAGAACGGGGTGTCCGATTTCAATGATCCAAAAAACATTCAATTTGTAATGATTGGGAGAAGAGGTTTTGAATTTCTCGACGTTTTGAAGGTTTTTGAACATTTTGGCCTACCTCAGAAAACTAATGGGGTGTGGTGTTGTGTCCCGTTCCGCATTTTTTCGTCCACGTTTTCGGGCGCATGGATCAACCGATTTGAACGGTTTAAAAAACATTAAATTTGTAATGATTGGGAGAAGGGGTGATTAGTTGTTTGGCAAAGACAGGTCCCGCCAATTTGAAGATACAGAGTAAAATGTACAAAAAATGGCCGTTTTGGAGTGAACTAAGCGTCCGATT
>NW_020536999.1:4089248-4113181 GCF_003426905.1 Ctenocephalides felis | reverse complement strand
TTATGAAAATTTTCTGTAGAAACATTTTGTTCACACCGTCTACACAAGCGAAATAGTTTTTGAATTAATCTAATCGGATGATCCGTTCTCTCAAAATTGCATGACCATTTTACACCCTTTGCGCTCCATACCTCCGAAACGGCCAGACATGGCTTTTATAAAAACGCCCTGCGGTCGAGTACGAACCGAATGTTTTTTTAATCATTCAAATCGGTTATTCCATACTGTCGAGGACATTTGTTTGAACCATATAAATGAAAGATAAAATTAAAAATGTTGGTACGGAACTCAAAAAATTGACACAAAATGTGCACACATTATTAAAATTTGTATAAAATACCTAATAATTTGATGTGCACTATATGTCTAATAATCATTTTTGACCGCCAAAAGGCATTTTTGTAACTTATTTTTATTGCGAGTCCATAACCGCAAGACCTGCCTTTCCAAAAATTTAATCAGTTCTCCATCTTGTCAATACAAGTAAAATGTTTTTTGAATAATTCAAATCGGACGCTAGGTTCTCTCAAAAACTGAATTACGATTTTTGGCTCTTTTTGACCCGTATCTTCGGAACGGCTAGACCTGCCGTTGCCAAAAACTAATCAGCACGTCTCCTTATCAATAAAAATCAAATATTTTTTGAATTATTCAAATCGGTTAAATTATGTTCCTGAAATCGACGGCGAAAATTTGTATTCGCACACTCACTTACACACACTCATACACACACACATACATCCATTTTTTCTAAGGTATGCCAGAATATTCAGAAACCTTTGAAACGTAAAGATATATACAAAATTTCGCTTTCGATTTTTTGGCGATTACTATAACTTGTCCTACGAGAAGTTAATAATGTTGTTACAATTTTGTTGGGTTCCGTACCAAGATTTTTAATTTTTAAAGTTCTCATAAACAGTTCAAACAAATTTCAAAATTTTCAGATTCTTTTTTTAAATTTCCAAAAATATACAAAGTTTTATACTTCAAATATAAATTTTAAATCTAGAATTCAGTTTAAAAATGTATATATTTTATATGCGTTTACTATGTATACTCGTAAGAACTATATCCTCAGATGGATTTATTCGGCACCTTTGGCTAATGTAAACATTCTCAAGTGTTTTGAGCAATAAGTTCGACACTGCATATTGTATAGACGATAAAATATATAGCAATTGTAATTATTTATTTGATAATGTTTAATACAATTATTATTAATCATTGATCAATATTTATAGATTACTAGTTTTTTTCTTCGAATATTTACTTCTGGTACGGGAAGTTCCAGTAATTTGTCTTAATACACGATGCCATACACCACTATTTATTTTTATAGGTTTTGACATTGGCCAGCAACGAACGTATCGCATTGACTCCACCCATGAGATTATTGTTTGAAATTTCGAATTTGCGAACAGCCACTCCTGCCACTGTGTCCAGGGCCGGAATATTGTACATCAATGCCGCTGACTTGGGCTGGAACCCGTAAGTAAAATTGGATAAAAAATACATGCATAAACACTAAAATTTATGGTATTTTCAGATACGTTTTATCCTGGATCGACACACGTTCTGGTCAATCCGAGCGCGCCAACTTGATCATCTTGTTCGACAAATATATCCCACCATGTCTAGAAGAAATGAAGAAACTGAAAAAAATCACACCCATTGTAGAAGTCGCACATATTCAGATGGTTTGCTACCTTTTGGACTACTTTTTGACACCCATCAATTTACCGGCCGATGCACCTAAAGACTGGTAATACGTAATACAAATTTAAGGGGCACACCTAGTGTGAAATTTTCAAAAATCGAATTTTATTTTTTTCCATATTTCGATAGGTTATACCTTTAAAAATAGCATACTAAAGTTTTAAATCGATATCTTAAATAGTTTTTGAGTCACAGCCATTTAAAGAGTATATATATAGTATGTAGTATAAGGATCATTTTATCTTTAAACGCGTTTTTCTCGAAACAGCATTTTTCGAATTTGCTGGAGTGATTACTCGGAGGCAAATATTCCGATCGCTATCAAATTTTTTTTGCATCTCCTCTAGGGTTTATACAAAAACCGACATTTCAGAAAACCGGTTTTCGAATTTTTATTTTACTAAAAAAAACGGTTTTAACCGGTTTTCGAATTTTATATAGAAAATAAATTTTTGCTCGAATATTCTGTAATTTATCCGCAAATTTAGTGTAATTATGAGCAGTATTTGACTGAATTTATTTATTGTTCAATTTTATAGCTACTAAACAAAATTATTTTTATTTTAATTAGCAGAACTAAACAAGAATAGTATATCTGGATTAAATAACTTTGAAAATAATTATTTGTTATTCACGCATCATTTTTAAGAATGAAAATATTTTTATGATAGTGCAAGAAAAGTTTTCGAATAAATAAAAATATTAAATTTTTAAATAAAAAAAAACATTCATTAAATTAATATTAGATACATGTTGATACATACTTGTTAATATCAATTTTAGTTTTAAAAACAATTAAGCAAAACTCGGGTATTGTCTGTTCCGAGCAATTTTAATTAATTAATTTTGAACATTCTAATTGTTTTTTTGTTTAATAAAATATTCTTTCAAAAAAACTTAAAATGTCTATCGAATTGCTACTTAGACGTTTCCTTTGTTTACTCACAAAATTTCCTGAAATAGAAAATACTCTCATACTTGCGACCAAATTATGCTTAATTGTTTTTAAAGCCTGATTTAATAATTCTTATATATAATAAGTTTTTTGTTCTTTAATTTGTGACTTCTAGGGTTTGAAACACTTTTTTTTTAAGTTTGAGTAGAGGAAGTTACTTCTGCAAGAAGAAATCACACTGATTTAAATTGATATATACATTGGTATAAAATTCTAAATTAATATATACAAAACATTTCTGGGAACTATTGCAGACTGATAAGATATCAAATGCTATTGAACCGATATGATTTCAAGACTCAAAACGCTTTCATCTATCTTTTATATTTGGCTATATTTGTCATTTTCCATTTATACAGCGAAAACCGACTTTTTTCACTAAAAAACCGGTTTTCGAATTCTATAATTTTACCAAAACCGGTTTTTGAAAACCGACAAACCCTAATCTCCTCTATCCATACGATGACCGTCCAGTTTTTTGATCTGATCAAAAATCGAATTTTGGCAGGCCAAAAACGACCAAAATTTTGGGAAAAATTTAACTTTTTCTTTCAACATGCCGCCATTTTATCAATTTTTGATTTTTTTGTTCGCCCGAGGGTCATCGTACAGATAATATGTTTTAGTTTCACAAGATTTTTTTCATTATGTTTTATCAACGGAGTTGGCTGCAATCACTCCAGCAGTGGAGGACCTTTTTTTTAGGCGCTGCCGGATATCAAGTGCCATTTCAAAAATATTTAATATTTCATTTCAAAAAATTACTGTGAATTCTCAAAACATGTATAAATATGTTCTCAAAATTTTAAATACTTTGATTCACTAGTTTTTTATTTTTTAATTCCCAAACATGGCCTTTTTTAGGTTGTCACTAAATATTATCCTTTTCCTAGGTTGGAGATCTATTTTGCCTTCTGCGTGATTTGGGGTTTTGGATCTACCCTGTTTCAGGATCAATTGTGCGATTGGAGAAACGAGTTTAACAAATGGTGGATCAATGAATTTAAAGTAGTCAGATTTCCGATGAGCGGAACCATATTTCATTATTTTATTGATCCGGAGACCAAGAAGTTTTTGCCCTGGAGCGATTTGGTGCCGACGAATTTTGAGTTTGATTTGGATACACCACTTCAGGTAATTAGAATGGACACATTAAAAAATTGCCGGTGTAATTAATTAACTAGTTCAAATGGCATGTATGCCATTTGTCTCCGAGTAATCACTCCTGCAAATTCGGAAAATGCTGTTTCGAGAAAAACGCGTTTAAAGATAAAATGATTGCTATACTATATATACTCTTGAAAATGGCTGTAACACAAAAACATTTTAAGATATCGATTTAAAATTTTAGTATGTTATTTTGTTAAGGTATAAACTATAGAAATATGGAAAAATTCAAAATTCCATTTTTTAAAAATCGCTGGAACTTTGCGTACCAAAATTTCATCTTTTTAAAAATGATTAATTTTCTTTTAAACCTTGAAAAAATTAGATTTTTGTGAAATTTCAAATTTTTGAAAAAAATAGACTTTTTTCGAAAAAACTTCTGGAAAATATTTTGGAAATCTTTCTTATCAATAGGAATCGCATGTTTTTTAAATCCGTGTTCACGAAATCGTCGACGAAAATTTGTATTTGCACACACACACACATACATCTATTTTTTCTAAGGTGTACCAAAATGTTCAGAAACCTCTGAAACGTAAATTTATATAAAAATTTTCATTTTCGATTTTTTTGCGATTAACATTTTAAAAAAATACCTTAAAAAAATTGATGTATTTGTTAAATTGTGTGTGTGTCTATGTATGTGTTTTTTTATTTTATTTTCTATTTTTTTTTATTTTCTTTATTTTTTTTATTTTTTATTTTTTATTTTTTTGTATGTTTTTCAATTTTTCGTCCACGATTTCGGGCGCACGGTTGAACCGATAACAATAATTTAAAAAACGATTCCTACTGATAAGGAGATGTGCTGATTAGTTTTTGGCAAAGGCAGGTCTAGCGGTTTTGGAGTTACGGTGCAAAAAGTGGCAAAACTGGTATTTCAGTTTTTGAGATAACGGTGTGTTCGATTTAAATAATTCAAAAAACATTTTATAATACTTGTATTGACAAAATAAAGAAATTTCATATTTGAGAAGGAAGTTTTAGCGGTTTCGGAGATACAGAGGAAAATGTAAAAACAAAGATATTTGGCAGTCTAAAATGGTCATTAGACATATGCATATCAAATGTTCAGATATTTTATAGAGATTTTAAAATGAGTACTATGTGTAATTTTGTTACAATTTTTTTGGGTTCTGTACCAAGATTGTTGATTTTTAAAGTTAACTTATACGTTTCAAACAATTTTGCAGAACTTTTTTGTTCAAAATTTTCAAAAATATGCAAAATTTTATACTTTAAATATAAATTTTAAATTCAAATATAAAAATTAAATCTCTTCTTAATATAAATATTTTCAAGTGTTTTGAGCGATAAGATCGTCACTGTATATTATAAAAACGAATAAATATATAGTATTTATAATTATCTGTTTGAAAATATTTAAAACAATTGTTATTAATCGTTGATCAATATTTATTGATTACTGATTTTTTCCCTCAAATATTTAATTCTTGTAGAGGAAGTTCCAGCAATTTGCCTCAAGGCACGATGCCATACACCACTAGTTTTTAGTTTATTTATCTATTTATTACTTTTTCAGTCTGCCCTGGTTCCAACAGCCGAAACAATGCGTTTGAGATTCTTCTTGAACATTTTTATGGAGCGCAAAGTACCAGTAATGCTGGTCGGTACAGCTGGTACTGGTAAAAGTGTGGTCGTAGCTGATAAATTGGCTTCTTTACCAGACAGTTATGCAGTCACTAATGTACCATTTAATTTTTACACGACATCAGGTAAATATAAAAAAATGTATCAATTGTTAATTGTTATTTACACATTTTTTTTGAACAGAAATGTTGCAACGGATATTGGAGAGAGTTTTAGAGAAGAAGGCTGGTCGAAACTATGGACCACCTGGCGGTAAAACTATGGTGAGATAATAGATATAAGTAATTAAAATTAGAATTAAATTATATGTATATATACTAGGTGACCCGATAGACGTTGTCCTGTACCCATGTCTACAATTTTATAATATCCTATACTAATATTTACCGTTTACCGAAAAATAATAAATATTGTTTTCTAAATTTCTCTTTACAACAAAAATGTGAATACATTTTACAAAACGAGAGATGTTAAATGCAGAACAGCTTTTAAGGAAATGATGAGACTCAATTCTCACACTACATTGGAAATTGAAGTCTTTTAACGGTATAACAAATTCAGAAATAAATAGTATCTGCGTACAAAATAGTACAATATTACCTCTTGGATTTTTTCACTCATAATATAAGGTTGTCAAATATCTCCCTTCCGCATTTTTGTATTATAAACCAAGAGCAAAAAGCGGAAGGGAGATATTTGACAACCTAATAATTGCTCCAATAATGTTGCCCATAATTTTTATAATCTCGCATTATATTTTACCTGAGTTTTAGTAATTATAATATCTAAAATACATTTTTCTTAGTAATAATTTAATATACATTAATACCAGGGACGCTCCTGGGGTTCTCAGCGCCCGCATGCCATTTTTTTTCTAGCGCCACCCCTATTATTTTACCTGTTTTAACATTTTACTTATTTATTTTGGGCATTTTATACGATTTATTCTATTGAGCAAATCATAGAGAGCAAAATAATTCTAGCCTTTCATTATTAAACATAACCATAAGTAAGTGAGTTTCTTGTCAACTACTTGTATTTTGCTCGTCAGTAGAGTCCTTTTTTTGTTTTACACTAAACAGTTTATACGATACGGTTTTAATAATCATACTAAAATATTGTAGGGTAGTGAAAAATCAGTGTTTTTATAAAAAATTAATTAAAATTTGGATTATTCGTACGCGTTTCTAGAATGTACTCCGTGTACATTGTGTAATATTCAAACAAAATGTCAAAAACAACTAATATATATATTAGTTATATATTATTATATATTATATTATAACTAATATATATTTTTGGATTTTTTTTATATAATTGAATAATCTACAATAGTTTCTCACATAATGCTCTATCTTTGTACTTGATAACTTTGTACACGTATAAAAAACTCATAAATTATTGAGTATTGACTTGCCTTAGGGCAAAATGCCACTTACGCCTAGTTATTCATATCAGTACATTTTGTGGTAGAAATATTGAAGTAACGCTCACCATGCAAATCCAAGCCTAAGTAAAAATGTATGGGAAAGCGTCGTGTTAGGTGCGGACGGCATGGCGAGCAAAAAATTTGATAATATGAAATAGTATAGTAATAGACATAACACCGGTATTTCATGTTGGATTATTTTAATTTAATTTTTTTATTATTTAAGATATCCAAAATTGCATCTTAAATTTCTAAATCTAAATCTAAATCTAATCTTAATCTAATTTGCTAATCGATATCGTTTGGGCCGAATTGTATGTATTCATCTTTACTTTCCCATTTGTTTTTTTAGAGTGAATTTTTTTTTTAAAATATTGTGCAAAGTTTAATAAAAGTTGCTAATAAATTATGTATTTATTGAATTATATTGAGAATAAACTATATTGATAATTTCATATCCGAATCTTGTGTTGGCGCCCCCTAAGGCGTGCGCTTGTATTTTTCGCATGCATCGCATTCAAGGTAGGACCGTCCCTGATTAATACTTAATTTCATATTTTAAGTGAATTAATTTGTCAAATCCTGTTCATAAGTGTATCATTCAATCTGCCATACATCTACTGTATCTTATGGTATGTTAATTTCTGTCACATCTCAGCTGCTTTTTGGCAATAATAATGTAGACATTTCATTTCTCTTATTCATAATCACGAATTTATTATACATATTCTAATATTGTCTAGGCTCATAAGTAAATTGAAATTTTTGGCAGATGACAGTTTGCATTTGTTTCAATGCCAAACAATGTCTCAAATATTCTCTATGTCAAACAATGACATGTGTTTTTTTACCATTTTTTTCCATTTATTTCTGCAATATTACTATATTTTCATAATCACATATATCCTAAAAAAATCCCTTAACAAACTTCAGAAAGATTTATCAAAATCGGAATAATCGTTTAGGAGGAGTTTATTTACATACATAATTACAGAAGAATTTTATATATAAGATATACATATATATATATATATATATATATATATATATATATATATATATATATATATATATATATATATATGTTTTACAGGTGTACTTTGTTGATGACATGAATATGCCCGAGGTCGATTTGTATGGTACAGTGCAACCGCACACATTAATCAGACAGTTCTTTGATTATGGACATTGGTATATACTAGCAATAACTAGAAAACAAATCAAACTTTGTTATATTCTTAACTTTTATTTTTAAGGTATGATCGAATCAAATTGTCCTTGAAAGACATACACAATTGCCAATATGTATCATGCATGAATCCGACTGCTGGTTCCTTCACCATTGATCCAAGACTCCAGAGGCATTTCTGTGTGTTTGCGATGAGGTAATTGTAATATTCATAAATAATAGAGTGAGACCAATTTACTTTAATCTATTTTTTTCCAGTATCCCGGCAGTGGATGCCCTAACAATGATCTACTCAGCAATTCTCCAGGAGCACATGACGATGCCTTCGAGCAAATATGCTTCCTCGATGGCCAAAATGGTTCCTCTGATTGTTCAGAATGCAATCCAGTTGCACATGAGAGTTGCTGCCATGTTTTTGCCTACAGCTGTCAAGTTTCACTACACTTTCAATGTCCGGGACTTTGCTAACGTCTTTCAGGCAAGTAGAGAAAAGATTAACCATAGATAAACAAGTATAAATAGATGGCAATTAAATCAATTTTAATTCTTTCTGCATATCACAGAGGTCGCCACCAACCGTAGCACGTAAATTTACCCTTAGGTTCAATTCTCGGATAAGATTCATATAAATATATAATATAGAAAAGTTAAACGCGTACAAAATATATTTTCAACAAAATCACAAATATGTTGTAGTAAAAAATATATAAGAAAAAAATCATTTTTTTTATTCGAAAAAGATATATTTCAATATATAAAATTGGTACTTGAACGTTTAAAGTGCGTGTACTATATATAGAGAAACAGAGTTTTATAACAAACGCTGAATTTGAAGCACACTAGCACCATCTGTGATATGCTGAAAACTAGGGTTTATACAAAGACCGACATTTCAGAAAACCGGTTTTCGAATTTTAATTTCACTAAAAAACCGGTTTTAACCGGTTTTCGAATTTTATATAGAAAATAAATTTTTGCTCGAATATTCTGTAATTTATCCGCAAATTTAGTGTAATTTAGAGCAGAATTTGACTTTATTTATTTATTGTTCAATTTTATAGATAGTAAACAAAATTATTTTAATTTTAATTAGTAGAACTAAAAAAATAATAGTTTATCTTGATTAAATAACTTTGAAAATAATTATTCGTTATTCATGCATCATTTTCATATATAAGAATGAAAATATTTTTATGATAGTGAAAGGAAAGTTTTCGAATAAATAAAAATAATACATTTATAAATAAAAAAAATTCATTAAATTAAAAAATAAAAGTAAAAAAAATATTATATACATGTTGATACATACTTGTTAATATCAATTTTAGTTTTAAAAACAATTAAGCTAAACTCGGGTATTGTATGTTCCGCGAAATTTTAATTAATTAATTTTAAACATTCTAATTGTTTTTTGTTTAATAAAATATGATTTAAAAAAACTGAGAACGTCTTTCGAATTGCTGCTTAGACGTGTCCTTTGTTTACTCACAAAATTTCCTGAAATAGAAAATACTCTCATACAAGCGACCAAATTATGCTTAATTATTTTTAAAGCCTGATATAATAAGTTTTTTGTTCTTCAATTTGTGGCTTCTAGGGTTTAAAACTCATTTTTTTAAGTTTGAGTAGAGCAAGTTACTTCTTCAAGAAGAAGTCACACTGATTTAAATTAATATATACACTGGTATAAAAATCTAAATTAATATATACAAAACATTTCTGGGAACCATTGCAGACTTATAAGATATAAAATGCTATTGAACCGATATGATTTCAAGAATCAAAACGCTTTCATCTATCTTTTATATTTGGCTATATTTGTCATTTTCCATTTATACAGCGAAAACCGACTTTTTTCACTATAAAACCGGTTTTCGAATCCCATAATTTTGCCAAAAAACCGGTTTTTAAAACCGGTGTTTGAAAACCGACAAACCCTACTGAAAACACTCATACAGAGTAAAGCGCATTTGTTATATATTGGGTATATATAGATTTACCCCCCCTGGATTAACAGCAAAATAGTCTATTAAAATTTAATAAATTGGTACATGTATGTTTATTGTTTTTTATTTCATTAGGGAATGCTGTATGCGACAGGTGATGCTGTCAATAATAATATCAACATGTTGGTGAGGTTGTGGATGCACGAGTCGACAAGAGTGTATGGTGATAAATTAGTCGACTCAAAGGATCAAAAGGAATTTGATAAACTTTTGCAAGAAGTTGTAAAGAAAGGATTTGAGGTATGAATTATCTAGCAAATTATTGACTTCCCATCGTCACAAATCGCGAAATTCATTTTTTTTGCATTTCTTCACGTTTCAAAGGTTTCTGAACGTTTTGGCATACCTTAGAGAAAATGGTTGTTTGTATGTGTGGATATAATGTTTCGTTGACGATTTCGGGCGCAAGAATCAACCGATTTGAATGGTTCAAAAAACATTTGATTCTCATTGGTAGGGAGATGTGCTGATAAGTTTTTTGCAAAGGCAGGTCCAGACGTTTCGAAGTTACCGAGAAAAAGTGCAAAAAATAGAAATCGAGTTTTTGGAGCATCCGATTCGATCCAAAATTCGTAATAATAATTAATGTATACGTATAATGATTCGAATATTTCAATTCGTAATGATGAGAAGAAGTAGTGATTATTAGTTTTAGAAAAAAACAGGTCCAGCCGTTTTGGAGATACGGAGCAAAATGTGCAAAAATTGCATTTTTTTAGAGAAATAATTATAGTTAATAAACTTTCCGTAGGGTAAGCTATAGTAATCGCAAAAAATCGAAAAAATGACAAATTTTATATATCTTTACGTTTCAGCGTTTCTGAACATTTTGGCATACCTTACAATTAGAAAAAATTAATTTTATTTTATTATTTTTAAATTAAAGAAATATATACAAATTAATGATAAAATTGATCACTAATTAAATAGGGTAAGTTATAGTAATCGCAAAAAAAAGTTTTATATATCTTTACGTTTCAGAGGTTTCTGAACATTTTGGTATACCTTAAAAAATGAATTTTATTTTATTATTTTTAAACTAAAGAAATATATACAAATTAATAATAAAATTGATCACTAATTAAAGAAAAAATGCCAAGAACAAAATTTTCTTCCAAGAACAAAATGCCCCAAATTTATTATTTATTTATTACGCAGCAAATTTGCAAAATATATAAACGAACTATAGCAAGTTTTACTCAAAATTTTATTATCAAATTGTATAAGACCCTTTATACGAAATTTTAGTAAATTTTATCTAGTTTCTGCTGAGCTAAGAGCATCCAGTAAGAAGTTTTCAAGTTATTTAACAAAATGTAAAAAAATTAAAAAAAAGTTTGCGAAAGTGAGTTCAAACTAATATTTTTTTTTGTATTTTTATATAGGAGGAGATAAGACTGTTTATATAGTATTTTAATAAATTTTATCTAGTGTCAATTAAGCTAATTTACAATTAATGTGTGTGTGTGTGACAAATTTTTGTCGACGATTTTGGGAATACGGATTAACCGGTTTGAATAATTCCCAAGAAACATTCGATTCCTATTGATAGGGAGATGTGCTTAGTTTTTGGGAAAGGCAGGTCTCGCCATTTCGAAGATACAGAGCTAAATATGCAAAAAATGGTAGTTTTTGAGTGAACAAAGCGTCCGATTTGAATGATCTAAAAAACATTCAATTTGTAATGATTGGGAGAAGAGGTGATTAGTTTTTGGCAAAGGCAGGTCCCGGCATTTCGAAGATACAGAGTATAATATGCAAAAAATGGCCGTTTTGGAGTGAACTAAGCGTCTGATTTGAATGATCGAAAAAACTTTTTGCTCGTATTGACAAAACAATTGCTTTTGAGGATAAAAATTAGTACATCTTTTTTTATTTCCATAAGATATTTTTGTAATTTCGGATTAAAAATTCAAAAAATTACCCAGACTAAGCACAGCCTAAGCGCCACTCTGGTACAAATGTTTACTAAAGTGCGTTTAGACTGTTTATGTACTACGCTTTTCCAATTTTGTAATTTTGAAAATTATTGAAAAATGTAAAAATGCCGCCAAGCTAAGCACAGTATAAGTGAAAATGTCGCACAGAACTATTTGCAAATGCGTTTAGACTATGACTATACGGGAGCACTTTTTCAATTTTGTGTAAATTAGGCAACTATTTTTTTGAAATTGAGTTTGAAATGAAATGACGATTGTTAATGTTCTTCTGGAGATAAATTGATTTATGATTTACATTTGATTTGCTCAGATATAACAAGATAGCGAAAATAATGAATGTTACACAGTATATGTAATAATATATTTGAAAGCGTTTAAAATTTCTCGAATATTTCATTACGGTACGGGAAGTTCGAGCAATTTGCTTTAAGGCACGATGCCATACACCACTAGTTAATTTTCATATTTCATTTATACCAGGAACTGGAAGACAGTGTAATCCAGCAAGAACCTTTGATCTTCTGCCACTTTGCGGAAGCGATTGGTGACCCTAAATACTTCCCAATACCCAATTGGCAACAATTGATCAAACTTTTGGATGAAGCCATGAGCACTTATAATGATCTGGTTGGTGCCATGAATTTGGTGCTGTTTGAAGATGCTATGGAGCACGTATGCAGGTTAATAAATTATATTTTTTATTGTTATTGCATATTTTTTTTGAATATTTTATTAATTATGTAATGTTTTTCAGAATCAATCGTATTTTGGAAGCACCCCGAGGTAATGCACTGCTGGTCGGTGTTGGTGGTTCAGGAAAGCAATCTTTGTCCCGACTGGCTGGATTTATATCGACCCTGGATATTTTCCAGGTTCAATTGAGAAAAGGATATGGGATACTGGATCTTAAAGCAGATTTAGGTACGTCAATGTTTATAAAGTTATTTTGTATTTTATTAAATTCCCGTAGGGTAAGTTATAGTAATCGCAAAAAAACGAAAATGAAAATTTTTATATATCTTTACGTTTTTACATTTTGGCATACCTTAGAAAAAATAGATGTATGTGTGCATGTGCGGCTACAATTTTCAATCGACAATTTCGAGAATACGAATCAACTGATAAGAATAATTCAAAAACATTCGATTGCTATTGATAAGGACGTGCTAATTAGTTTTTTGGCAAAGGCAGGTCTAGCCGTTTCGAAAATATGGGACGAAAAATGCCAAAAATGGATTTTAGTTTTTGAGAGAACGGAGCGTCCGATTTTAATATTACAAAAAACATTTTACTTGTATTGACAAAATGAACAATCGGTGAAATTTTTGGGAAGACAAGTCTAGCGCTTCCGGAGAACCAATAAAATTGGCTATTTGGTCAAAAATGATCATTAGAATATGCACATTAAATTATCAGATTTTTTCAGGGATTTTAATCATGTGTACACAAAATTTGTATTTCTGAAAATTTTCTACAAAAAAATCAAATTTTCGAAATTTTTCATTATTTTAAAAAAATTTTAAACTTTCAAAAATATCGAACTTTTAAAAAAAAATCGATTGCTCACAAAAATTTGAGAATATTTCGCAATTTTCAAAAAAAAAAATCAAATATTTTCAAAAATGTGTACATAAAATATCGTAATTTTGAAAATTTTCAACAAGAAAAACAAATTTTCGAAATTTTCCAATATTTTCAAAAAAAATCTAAATTTTGAAAAACTTCAAAAATTATCGATATAAAAAAAATCAATTACTTACAAAAATTTGAAAATTTTTCGAAATTTAAAAAGAAATCAAATATTTCCAAAAATGTGTACATAAAATTTTGTAATTTTGAAAATTTTTAACAAAAAAAATCAAATTTTCGAAATTTTTCATTATTTTCAAAAAAATTCTAAATTTTGAAGAATTTCAAAAATATCGAAATTTAAAAAAAAATCGATTTCTTACAGAAATTTGAGAATATTGCGAAATTTTCAAAAAAAAATCAAATATATTCAAAAATGTGTATATAAAATATGGTAATTTTGAAAATTTTAAACAAAAAAATCAAATTTTATAAATTTTTCATTATTTTCAAAAAAATCTAAACTTTGAGAAATTTAAAAAAAATATCAAAATTTAAATAAAATCGATTTTATACAAAATTTGAGAATATTTCGAAATTAAAGAAAATGTGTACATAAAATTTTGTAATTTTGAAAATTTTCAACAAAAAAATCAAATATTCAAAATTTTTCGTTATTTTCAAAGAAATCTATTTGATTCTATTTGATCTATTTGATCTAAACTTTGAGAAATTTAAAAAAATATTAAAATTTAAATAAAAATCGATTTCTTATAAAATGTTGAGAATATTTCGAAATTTAAAAAATAAATAAAAATATTTTCAAAAATTTCCAAATTCTTAAAAAAAATCAAAATTTTGAAAAAAACTTTAAAATCATCAATAAAATCAAATTTAAAAAAAAATTGAACGAATTTCTTGTAAACATTTCTATGAGTTCCGTACCAATGTCTATCTGTTAGACTGCGATGCGGCGCTTACGCGTTTCTATATTTTATCTCTAAAACAGCCACGCAGCACAATTGTTTTAAAAAAAAGTTTAGTTAATTTTCAGAAAATTTCATAGTATAATAAAAATTTTAAATACAAAAAAAATCAATTTTTTCAAAAAAAGTCAAATATTTTCAAATATTTAAAATTTCTCAAAAATCTAATTTTTTTTAGAAAAATTCATTTTTAGAATTGAAATATAAATAAAACAAATTTTTCAAAAAAGTAAATTTTTTTCAAAAATTTAAAATTTCTCAAAAATCTATTTTTTTTAAGGACTAGTGGTAAGAAATGTCTATACTTCTTAAATAAAATTTTTAGTACGGGAAGTTCCAGCAATTTGCCTTAAGGCACGATGCCATACACCACTAGTTTATTTTTTCTTATATCAGCTACTCTGTACATGAAGTCTGGTGTAAAAGGAATCGGCTCCATGTTTTTGATGACGGATGCAGAAGTCGATCAGGAAATATTCCTGGTGGTCATCAATGATATGTTGGCTTCAGGAGAGATTCCGGATTTATTAGTTGAGGAAGATGTTGAAAACGTTATGGGCACTATGAGGAATGAGGTAAAGATAAAAGATTTAATAGTAATATGATGCGATTATTGATTTTGTTATTTTTTCCCAGGTGAAACAAGTAGGTTTGGAAGATACTCGCGAGAATTGCTGGAAATACTTTATTGATCGCGTACGAAGAACTCTTAAGGTAATTATAGACATACTTCAATGCTTATTTTATTTTTAAATATATAGCCCACAGATTTCTTCTAAGAGGACTCAAAAATACAATTATTTTACATAATGAATAACAATTAAAATATATAGATTATATTTATAGATATATATTTATACAAAATTACAATATATAGTTATTAATATAAAATGCTTAAGATAAAATTACATATAATGCAGAATGTAACAATATTATTTATAAACAGAATAAGATAAAATAATGAGATATTTGAAAAGAAATTAAAAAGGTTAACTTGTGCAGATGGAGATTATTTGATTAGGTGAAGTGTTGTAAATATCTAAGTATTTCATTATTAATTAAGTTAAAGTTAGAGGACATAAGTAAAATTGGCGAATTTAAGAGAGAATTAGATTTAGGAGTAGGATAATTGAAAATAATTGTGAACGCGTAGATAGCCTTGTCAAATTAAAGGATAGTTGATTAAGAGTAAGAGGACAGTTTATAGAATTATTGCAAAGTTTAAATAAGAACATAATTGTACAGATAAATCGACGTGAGGCAAGGGAAGGTTTACCAAATTCTTTTAGTAAAGTGTTGTGGTCAAAGCCACGTTCAGGGTAAATTCTATATGTTTTATAATAAAGATATTTCAGAAAATTACAAATGATACAGTATGTAAAAATATTATTTACAGAATTTTATAATATTATTGATCTTTTTATATTATTTGATCAATTTATCTTTTATTTCCAGGTGGTTTTATGTTTTTCCCCGGTCGGTTCAACTTTGCGTGTTCGTGCCAGGAAATTCCCAGCTGTTGTCAATTGTACATCCATTGATTGGTTCCTGGAGTGGCCTAAGGATGCCCTGGAATCGGTGTCCAGGAACTTCCTATCAGAATTGGAATCACTACCTGTAAGTGAAAATGATTTTTCCAAAAATTTATACTTATTGTTAAAATATTGATAAAACCAGAATTAAAAAAGTTATAATCCAATTAATGCCGGGGGTGGTGGAGGAGTGATTAATATTAGCCTATTTCCAATATATCAAGCAAATGGGAGCACAGTAAAATAATCGCAGGGCACTCTTTTTTTTCTCTCCATTTACTGCAATAATTTTGTTGATCGTACGTTGAATAGAGCACATGTGAACAGGATTTGACAGATTAAGAGGCACAACTAGTGTAATCGCCTAAAAGAAAGGTGATTTTTGGGAATTTATATTAAAAAAAACTACTTTATCAATCATTTCAAAATTTTAGGAATATATTTATACAAGTTTTAGGAATACATAGTAAAATTTTTGAAGAAAAAAATTAAATATTTTTTAAGTTAGCGTCGATGTCCAACGGCGCGACAAAAAAAGGGCCCTTCGCTGCTGCAGTGATTCCGGTCTTCTACGTGGATGAAATTTAAAAAAAAAATTCTCAATAAACTAGATAATATTGTCTGTAAAATGAACTACGATAGAGAAAAAAAATCAAAAATTGACAAAATGACGGCGTTTTTTTAAAAAAAAGTCGAATTTTACCCAAAATTTTGGTCGTTTTTGGACTGCCAAAATTCGATTTTTGATCCGATCAAAAAATCGATAGTTCATTTTGCGGATAACTATATATAGAACATGTAAAAAAATTTGATAGTGATCGGATCATTTGTTTTTCAATCAATCGCTGCTGCAAATTCGGAAAATGCTGTTTCGAGAAAAACGCGTTTAAAGATAAAATGATCGTTATATATACTATATATATATACTCTTTAAATGGCTGTAACTCATAAACTATTTAAGATATCGATTTAAGATTTTGGTATGTTATTTTTAAAGGTATAAACTATCGAAATATGGAAAAAATTAAAATTCGATTTTTTAAAAATTTCACACTAGTTGTGCTCCTTAATTCACTTCAAATATAAATTTAAGTAATAATGTATATTGAATTATTGCTGAGAAAAATGTAATTTAGATATTAAAATTACTAAAAGCCAATTAAAATATGGTACGTATATATAAAAATTATAGGCAACATTATTGAAGCAATTATTTTGGGTAGAAAAATTCAAGGTGATATTGTACCTATACCGCGAATGCTATATACTAATTCTTTCTGAATTTGTTATACCTTTTAAATTTGTTTTACTTCAATTTCCAATACGTATATCTTATGCTATAAATTACAAAGGCAGACGGTGATTTTTTGTGTGATAAATTTGGAAAATCAATGTTTTAGTCATGCATAAACAAAAAATCATTCATTTATACAACCGCATCTACAGGTATGATTAAAAATATTGTATAACCTTTGGCATTAAAACAAATTGAGCTATTGGAAATGAATTCGTTCTATAAATTGCAGTGTATAATTTTTAATATACAATTTTATTGAACATATTTTAATATTTGTTAAATGGATAATTAAAGTGTTAAACAGTTCTACATTTAACATCACTCATATATTGGTGCAAATAGTAATTCGAAAAACAATAATTATTATTTTTAACTGAACGGTAAATATTAGTATAGGATATTAAAAAAATGTAGATGTGGGTACAGGACAACGTCTATTCGGCCATCTTGTATATATATATATACATATATATATATATATATATATTTGTCCATATATTTGATATTTTAATGTTCTCTAGGAGACATTAGTCAACTCGGTTTCCTTGTACATGTCTTATGTTCACACCACGGTTAACGATATGTCCATCTCTTATTTGGCGAACGAGAAAAGGTAATAATAAATGTGATAACTACACCAAAGTAAAATTATAATTATAATATGTTGTTTTTTCAATATCATTTTATTTCCTTCAAGATATAACTACACGACTCCAAAATCCTTCCTGGAATTGATATCCTTGTACGGTAAACTGTTGAATACCAAAAATAAGGAAATCAAAGATCGTATTATACGTTTGCAGAATGGTTTGACTAAATTGGAGCAGTGTGCTGAACAAGTCGATGGATTGAAAGTAAATAATATAAGCAACTTATATAAAGCCCGGTGCACCTAGCAAAGATATGATAAATTATACTTCACGAATTTGCCCGACATATAGTTTGCTATGAACAATAAACCAAAAAAAAAATACGATCTTGTCAGCCAGATTTCACGTTTAAGCTCTCTATTCACAACGGAAGTATCCTTAACATAATTCTGTCTATAACCGTTGCCTTTCAAAATTTTTAAAAAAGAAAAAATTCAAATAGTTTTTTTTTTAAAAATTCAAAATTTGCAAAAATATTCAAAATTTAAAAAAAATAAAAATTGCGTGTTTAAAGTTTTTGAAATTTAAAAATATTAAATTTTCATAAAACTTTTACTAAACTTTTCATAACCTTTTCAATATTTTCACAACAATATTAATTATCTGATAAAGATAATGATTTTAAAAATCAATAATTGTTATGTTAAGCTGCAGCATTTTTATTATCATTTTATTATTAACTTCCCGTTGGGTAAGTTATTGTAATCGTCCAAAAATTGAAATTGAAAATTTTTACATTTCTTCACGTTTTGAAGGTTTCTGAACATTTTGGCATACCTCAGAAAAAATGGATGTGTGTGTGTATGTATGGATACAATTTTTCGTCTACGTTTTCGGGCGCACAGATCAACAGATTTGAATGGTTTAAAAAACATTCGATTCCTATTGATAGGGAGATGTGCTGATTAGTTTTTGGCAACGGCAGGTCCAGCAGTTACGGAGATAAAGAGCAAAGAGTGCAGAAAATAGAAATCGAGTTTTTAAGAGAACTGAGCATCCGATTTGAATGATCTAAAAAACATTCAATTAGTAATGATTGAGGGAAGTGTTTGTTAGTTTTAGCAAAGGTAGGTCCCGCCATTTCGAAGATACGGAACTAAATGTGAAAATAATAGCAGTTTTTGAGGGAAATAAGCGTCCGATTTAAATGATTTTAAGAACTTTCTGCTTGTTTTAACAAAATAATTGGTTTTGGAAAAAAATTGTTTTAAATTTTTTTTTTCAGAATTTTTTTTTTGTCGAAAATATTTCAGATTTTATTTTTAATTCCTACTAAAGGTCTAATATATTTTAAACTAATAATTTCAACTGTGCAATTCAGTTTATATAATTCTTATTAATATTAGAAAAAGTTACAATATTTATAATAATCTATCTGAAAACATTCAATATTTCTCGAACATTTCGTTACGGTACGGGAAGTTCCAGCAATTTGCCTTAAGGCACAATGCCATACACCGCACTAGTTTACATTTCTGTTTGTACACTTATAAGCATTAGTGCATTTTAGGCCTATAAAATATGAATCGTGAAATTCACAGTGTATATTTGAAAATGCACAAAATTATTATTAATCATAAAATAAGTGAAAATCTGGCGCAAAATTCTTGCTCACCTTACCAGAAAACTTGACAGAAATTCTTTTACAAGAAATACTGGCGTTGTGTGCTCCGGGTTTAATACAATTTCTATATTGTAGCAATATTATATTGTAAAAAGTTTTAATGGTGTGTTAAGTGTTTATTATTTTTTCAAGGTTGTATTAGCAGATCAAGAAGTTATTTTGCGAGTGAAGAACGAAGCTGCTGATAAACTCATTGTTATTGTTGGAACTGAAAAAGAGAAAGTCGATAAGGAGAAAGAATTCGGTAAAAAAATTTTGAACATACTAAAATAATATTCTCATTCAATATTTCTTATTAAATTCCTCGATCTTTTTTCCAGCTGCCGAGGAAGAGAAAAAAGTGCGAGTCATCGAAGAGGACGTCAGCGTCAAGGCGAAAATCTGCGCTGAGGATCTCGCAAAAGCCGAACCGGCCCTGATTGCGGCCCAGGAGGCCCTTAATACCTTAAACAAAAACAATCTGACCGAGTTGAAATCTTTTGGTGCTCCACCAGAGGCAGTGGTCAATGTTTGTTCTGCTGTTCTCGTCCTGTTTTCGAAAAAGGGAAAAATACCCAAGGACAGGAGCTGGAAAGCCTGCAAGGTAAAGGATAATTGATGGTAATAAAACACATTTTTTGATTTATTTTTCATAGCAAGCTATACAAAGTACATTCACCTGCATTTGTTACAGTTATATATTTATTATTTGTCTGCATGAGAAGGATCGCCATCCTGCGATAGCGCCTTCTTAGATGTTATATTATATTTTGTAGTAAATCATTGCGATTCTTTTTTTGAGACGCTTTGGTGGTAAAGGCTTGAGCTAATACGTTTGGATGACGACTTAGACGAGCTTAATAAAACACTTAATTTTTTTTATTACAATATTAACTTTGCGTAGGGTAAGGAGGCATCCATTAATCACGTGATCGATTTTTTAAGGATTTTTGGACCCCTCTCACCTTTAGTGATATTCAAAATTAACCCTCCTCGAGGAAAAATTGTGAAATTTGATTTTTTTTAATATGTTTCAATTAAAAAAAAAAATAAATAAATACAAGTAATATCTTACTATACCCCTCCCTCCTCCCCTACGTGATTTTTTGTCAAATCCCCCGACCCTCCTCTTAAAAACCTCACGTGATTAATGAACGCCCCCTAAGTTATTATATTCGTTCAATAATCGTAAATATTTTTTTTTACATATCTTCACGTTTCAGAGGTTTCTGAACATTTTGGCTTTCTTCAGAAATCATGGTTGCGTGTGTGCGTGTGTGTGTATGTGTGGATACAATTTTTTGTCGACAATTCTGGGAGCACGGATCAATCGATTTGAATGTTTCAAGAAAACATTCGTTTCCTATTGATAGGGAGATTTGTTAATTAGTTTTTGGCAAAGGCAGGTCCGGCCGTTACGGAGATGCGGAGCAAAGAGTGCAGAAAATAGAAATCGAGTTTTTGAGAGAACCGAGTATCCAATTTGAATGATTCAAAAAAACATTCAATTTGTAATGATTGGGAGAAGTGGTGATTAGTTTTTGGCAAAGGCAGGTCCAGCCGTTTCGGAGATACGGAGCTAAATGTGCAATAAATGGCAGTTTTTGAGAGAACTAAGCGTCCGATTTGAATGATTTAAAAGAAAGTCTGCTTGTGTTGACGAAACAATTGCTTTTGTCATGAAAAATGACAAAAAATTTTTTTCTGAAATATTTTTTTTTTGTATATCGGAAATAATTCTGAAAGTTCACTTATAAACTTTAAATATTTATTTTTTTGTAATACATATATAAACGTCCAATATATAAGCTCTTATATTTTGCCTATAAAATAAGAATAATGAATGTTACTGCATTTATAATAATCTTTCGAAAGTATTCAATATTAATCGAATATTTCATTACGGTACGGGAAGTTCCAGCAATTTGCCTTGACGCACGATGCCACTAGCAAACTTCCCGGAAAATAAGTTATAGTAGTCGCAAAAAATCGAAAATGAAATTTTTTATATATCTTTACGTTCTAGATGTTTTTAAACATTTTGGCATACCTTATTTTTAGAAAAAATGGATGTGTGTGTGTGTGAGTGTGTCGATACAAATTTTCGTCGACGATTTCGGAAACACGGTTCACCCAATTTTAATTATTCAAGAAACATTCGATTTCTATTAATAAGGAGACACGGCGCTTACGCGCTTCGATACTTTGTCTCTATGCAGCTAAAGCAGTGGGATTGCATTGAAAAAAGTTCAAAATATTTAAAAAAAATAAAATACATTCCTCCAAATTTTTTTTTCCAAAAATTCAAATTTAAGTTTAAAAAAAGGTAATATTTTTTAAAAAAATTAATTTTTGGTTCGGGAAGTTCCAGCAATTTGTCTTAAGGCACGATGCCACACACCACTAGTTCATCGTCATTATCATCATCTGATTTTGTTTTTAGGGTATGATGGGAGACGTCAATACTTTTCTGAACAATTTGGTCTACTACGATAAAGAAAATATTCATCCGGATATCATCAAAGCTGTGCTGCCTTATTTAAAGGTACATTTTGATCATTACATGTATTTGATAAAACTGTACTTTAGGAACAAATATTTCAATTTTAATTTCTATTTCCTAGGATAAAGAATTCGATCCAGTGAAAATTCTTGCCAAGTCTGCTGCAGCAGCCGGCCTCTGCGCCTGGGTCATCAACATTTACAAATTCTACGAAGTTTTTGTACACGTCGAACCTAAAAGAAGGGCTCTTAATGCTGCCAATAAAGAGCTGCAGGACGCCAGGACAAAATTGGAAAAGCTGACCAACCAGATTAATGTAAGAGATAGATTTATAAGAAACTAGATGACCCGACAGACGTTGCCCTGTACCCATGCCTACAATTTTTTAATATGATATACTAATATTTTACCGTTTATCTAAAAATAATAATTATCGTTTTTTAAATTCTTCTTCACGCCAAAATTCATATACATTTATAGTATGAGCGATGTTAAATGTAGAACTGCTTTAAATAAAATGATGACGACTCAATTCCCACACTGTATTGGAAATTGAAGTCTTCTAAACGGTATAACATAACCATAACCATAACATAACCCTGGTACTTCATGTTGAATTAAATTAATTTAATTTTCTATTATTTAAGATATCCAAAATTGTGTCTTAAACTTCTCCTAATCGATATCGTGAGGGACGAATTGTATGTATTCATCTCATTTCCCATTTGTTGTTATAAAGTGAAATTTTTACGAATGTTAAAAATATTGTGGAAAGATTAGTAAAAGATGCAAAGAAATTATATATTGAAAATTTAATATCCGAATCTTGTGTTGGCGCCCCCTAAGGCGTGCGTTCGTATTTTTCGCATACATCGCATTAAAGGTAGGACCGGCCCTGATTATTTTTTAATTTCATATTTTATTATTTGTCATATCCTGTTCATATGTGTATCATTCAATCTGCAAAATACACTATATTCAACTATATTTATATTATCTTATTAACTTATTTCCGTAGGGCAAAAAAATCGAAAATGAAAATTTTTATATATCTTACGTTTAGAGGTTTCTGATATTTTTGGCATACCTTAGAAAAAATGGATGTATGTGTTGTTGCGTGTGTGTATGTGTGTTCGGATACAATTTACGTACGTCGACGATTTCGGAAACACTGATCAAGCGATTTGAATAATCGAAAAAAAAATTCGATTCGTATTGATAAGGAGACGTGCTGATTAGTTTTCGGCGAAGGCAGATCTAGCCGTTCCGAAGATACGGGGCAAAAAGTGAAAACTGACCAAATTTCATGAAGGCAGGTCTAGCGGTTTCGGAGATCTAATGAAAAAAGTAAAAAAAATGCCATTTGGCGGTCAAAAATGATCATTAGACATATGCACATCAAATTATCAGATATTTTATAGAGATTTTAACAAAAAGCATAAATGTTGTTTGCATTCCTATGAGTTCCGTACCAATGTTTATTCGTTAGATGGCGACGCGGCGCTTACGCGCTTGACATTTTGCCTCTATGCAGTTAAAGCAGTACAATTGCTTTGAAAAATTCAGAATTTCCAAATATGTCAAAAAAAAGAAAATATTTTTTTTCAAGAAAAAAATTTTTTTTAAAAAAGGTAATTTTTGTCAAATTCCTATCTTCTCAAAAATCTAATTTTTTTGAAGTAAAATTTTTTCAAAAATGTTAATCGTTTTTAAAAAAATAATAATATTTGTACGGGAAGTTCCCGCAATTTGGCTTAAGGCTAGATGTCATGAGCCC
>NW_020536999.1:4046610-4088248 GCF_003426905.1 Ctenocephalides felis | reverse complement strand
TCCAGTCTCACTGAAGGTACCTTCTTAAATATTCCCAAAATCACATATAATTCTCATAATAATTCGACGGCTGCGGGTTTGATTAAGGGCGGTTTCCCCGATTGAAACCGTACGCGTCCATCGATTCGGACACCTCAATGGTCCTCGCTCGTGGACAACTGGGCCCAGCTTTAAACAATAATATTCTTATATTCGCATAAAACAAAAAACGTAAATCCGATATGGCTCCCGATATCAGTCTGCAGACTTATATTTATACTATTTATGTTGCAACAACCTACTCTCCACAAACAAAAATCCCGATATAACTTCTTGCAACATGACGACTAATATCCTAACATATTCTAAAACTTAATTCTACAACCTATCTAAGGGAGGGGGAGGGGAATCTTAAGTCTAAACTAATATTATTATTGTATTTTAAAAAAAAGTAAATGATTTTTTTTTCTCAATCATATACTTCTACGACGAAAAAATCTTCTACTCTACCAAAATGAATCATGTCGTATCGATCTAATTTCTTATGAAACGAGCCCGGACGTTTCATGAGACAGCGTTACTGCTTGTCCCGGCCGCTCGGACTAAAGCTACGTCAACCGACGACCGAGTTGCCTACGGTATATTCATATACAAAAAAAAAAATACTATTGAAAATAAATCATTAAAAAAAGGTGGTGAAGGCTTCGACACGATCCCTCAATTTATATATTTGTTCATACAAATATACCTATTCTTGATTCCTAACATCAAGTTCGCCCTATCTCTAATACTCCGTTCATACTTATTTCCTTTATTAATTTCCTCATTTCATTTACTCTATTTGCCATATCGGACCCCTTAATCAGGATTGGGCGGTCAAAAACACGAGCCAATAACTATTGACGAGACAGAATTAAAGTATTTTCAAAAAAATAAAATCGTATTTTGTCCATATAAAAGGGCGTCACGAAAATTAACAACACGCCGACGGTATAAACTAACGCGATAATACACTACAAACGTTCGTTTGGTTTGATTTACGGTGACATTATCAATAAACAAAAAAACAACACGACGAAATAATAGTTTACCCTCGAATCATTCTCATACTTAACATAAAACTATTATACTTGATACATATACAATCGGGCACCATAACATAATTAACTTTTTAATTTGCCCTCTATACTCTCATTACCTTGTAGCAAAGGCTATAAACTCTATCCGTAAACCAAACCAAACCTTTCGCGACGTACGGCTAAAAAAAACGACACAACGATATATACATATATAAAACAAAACATTATTCGAATATATTAAAGTGGCGAACAAAACGGATAATGCAATAATGATAAATAGGATACATAGGTAAGAACAAATCGGTTACGCGTATGATATAAAAACTAAGTGTTATGGAATAATAAAACATTAAAATTAATAAGAATTAGACAAACGTGAAGAAGAAAAAAAAACTACTAGTTCGAAAATAAAACCAGCGAAAAAAAAGTGTCACTGGCCGTTCTAGCTGTATGACGCACACAACTAGAGCGTTTATCCAACCGTCGGGTACAGGTCCGTACTTGGCAAGACCGAGTGAAACCCTTACCAGTGTCCCTGCGCCCGCAGAGATATGACTTCTAAAAGACACTTTGTGCCTGCAATCTGCTCTAATTAACGAAGGTTGGCTAGTCCTTTCGTTACCGTGCCGCATACGATGTATAACTGGACTGGTCGCGATAGCCGTTGTGATCGTTATGCAAAGAAATCATATCCCAATCCTACATTAGTAGGATCGGTCGGATAAAGCCGCGAATAGAGCACCAGACAATGGTGACCCGGCAGAACTGAGGCCAACATTAGTACGCGTAATAATAACAAAAGAAAGAGAGAAAATATTTAAAAAAAAGAAACATTATCAAAAATCAAATTATTAAACTAATAATCATAATCAAAATTATTAAAACTAATTCATTATTGCATCATCTTACAAAAAAAAAAACACGAAAATACACGACGTTAAAATATAAAAATAAAAAAAAAACTATACTAATACTACAAACCAATTACTCTATACCTATTTATTACACAACATCCAGCTGGTCAGATATGAATAGCATGCCTATGTTTCAACTATTTGAAAAAAAAAAAAGTCCTTGTTAAACTAACAAATCCGAATCGGCACTGTCTGCCTGGCTCAAAAAACTTTGACTCTCTGCACGCGTTTCGTACGCGCCAAACATCTCACCCGTGAGTTTCTCAAAATTCTTACACTTTTACACATAAGGCACGCTAGTCTTTATGCTAATTCTCCCCCGTAAAATTACTTAAAAATAAAACCAACGATAATAGCAATTTGTTAAAACTTGTTAAATTGCTAATCCTACGCTTGACTACCAAAGTGACAAAAAACTTGACTTGTTCGGATAACTTTCAAAAACTTTTAAACTGATTAATTTATTATAAAATAATTTTCAACTAAATTAAATTTTTCTATATAAAATAAAAAGTAAAAATTCTTATCCTATGAATTTAGTTGAAAAAAAAGTTAACAAATTATTTAGCTAAACTCTCATAAGAGTTTAAGTAATTTACCAACAATAACATAAAAAAGAAAGACACAAATTCTTATCTAGTAAACAATTAACTTATTTAAAAATCCTAACTATTAATCTATATAAGTAAAGAAAACTTAATATTTTTTCTACAACTTTCTTGGTCTACATAATATTCTGAATTAATAATTCAAAAAAAATCACAGATAAGAAACCTAGACCTTAATTTAATTAAATTCTCCTAACTATTTTATTCATAGCACGTAAAAAGTAAAAAGTAATCTTGCCTCATTCGTCTTTAAAATCGAAAAATTTGGTAATTACAGGGTTTGTTAACAACCGCGAATAAAAAGAAAACTAGAACAAAAATAAATGAAAACCGCTCAAACTATTTGTGTTTATCTGTATTTATATCCGTACTTATGTTTATATTATTAAAAATGACAACAAATGCATTATGCGCGCGAACATTCTCAAACCGTTTAACAATCACTGAGTGTGAGTATGAAATTTTGGACTTGTACGCTATGCCTGTGTCGCGCACAGGTCAGGTCAAAATCACTGAAAAAAGATACTTGAAAGTTAAATTTCTCCGAAAAGTGGCCATGTGTTTTGCGTGACCACGCGTATCTGCGCTAGAGTGTAACATATTTGAGCTTACTAGAAAAAATATATTCGACAATTTGAATATTATTTTAGAAAACTAAAAATATTTTTGTGGATATATTAACGCGATTTTTATAATAAAAAGAATAAAATGAAGAAAAAAAAAATTGCAATTACATCTACGATTATGTGAATTTATAAATTTTATTTATTTATTTATTTTTTTATTGCTTACTATTCAAACATAATAATGTAATAATTTGTAATACTGTAAAACAAAAATGGGGAGACAAAAATAGAATTAACTTAATAGAGCAAGAATTAAAATTGAATTCGATTAGAAAAAAATACAATTTTGTTATTTTATAAATTTTATACTATTGAATATTCAAAACTATTTGCAAAGCACCAAAAAAAAACCGCGAAAAGTATAATAAAGTTTAACAAATCCATTAAAATACAACAACTAATAAAGTTTCACACTCACGCCTTATTTAAAATCAAATCAATGATTTATAATCTTAAAATATCGGGATACGCGCTTTTAAGAAACTTAACTACAGATAAACACATGTAGCAATATACATACGAAAATACACAAGCATAAAGAATTTGCGCGACGTTTAAAATTTGATTTATTCCTACAAACTTTTATAAGAATTATGAACACATTAAAATACAACCGAACACGTAAACAGTGGGAGCTACTCGCTTGGTTTTTTATTAAATATTATTAAATATAAAATAAAAATTTGTAAGTTGGGGATCGAATGCGTTTTCACCATTGTGACGAGATGGGGTTGAAGCCCCCTTCTTGGGGTATGCAATGGCTGCCAAATATTATATTCTAGCCTTGCAACCCCTTACGAAGGGCTTACTTCAACACTCCAATCGCCCGCTAAAGTACCTGTAATTACCTGTGGGGGTTAGTAGCTACTATACGAATGAAACCAAGATTTCTTTTATAACTAAATCTATTAAAATAATTAATAATACATTCCGCATGTATTTGTGGAACATGACCGTACTTGCATAAGGTCATGTTCCCTAACTAATACCACTTATTCTTATATCATGGTATATATGCTTATATGGAGATATGAGGGGAGAATAGCTACAGCTTATAATTTACATTATCTGACCTTTAAGCTGGACCTGTCTTGTTGCACAACACACACACACAACTATACACAACAATAAGGCGTTCGCCTATGGGATACGTCTTCGTTGGCTCTAACTTCTTAATTGCCAGGATCTCCGGAGCGTCTCTCTGATGGACCCCAAGAACCAATAGGTAGTTAGGGGTAGTGGTAGGGATGGTCCCGTACCCTGGGGTTGACGACTATCAGGCGACAATAATTATCAATACGACGATAATTATGATTATCGTCACAATATATATATATATATATATATATATATATATATATTTGTTCATATATTTGATATTTTTATATTTTCTAGGAGACATTAGTCAACTCGGTTTCCTTGTACATGTCTTATGTTCACACCACAGTTAACGATATGTCCATCTCTTATTTGGCAAACGAGAAAAGGTAATAATATTATAATAGATTTTTTAAAATATTGTTATTTTCCCAATATCATTTTGTTTTGTTCAGATACAACTACACGACTCCAAAATCTTTCCTGGAATTGATATCTTTATATGGAAAACTGTTGAATACAAAAAATAAAGAGATCAAAGATCGTATTATACGTTTGCAGAATGGTTTGACTAAATTGGAGCAGTGCGCTGAACAAGTCGATGGATTGAAGGTAAATAATATAAGCAACTTATATAAAGCCCGGTGCCCAGAACACGACGCCAGATTTTTTGATTAGCAACGATATGATAAATCATAATTTACGATTTTGCCCAAAATATTTTATGATCTTGCCAGCAAGATTTCACGTTTAAGCTCTCTATTCACAACAGAAGTATTCTTAACATAATTTCTGTCTAGAAAATTCCTGCCGTATTTTACGAATAGAGTATGTCCTGGTCGGCGATGGGTGAACTGTTTTTCGGCCGATAGTTTTTATTTTGTGAATAGCTATTGTGTATATGTAGCCAAATGATTTATTTTTGGGAAACGCAGTTCATTAATTTTAAAATATTCAAGTCTCCGAAAAAATTTAAATATGAATTTTTGCAAATTTTAGTAATTTTATCTGAAATATCAAAAAATTTCAAAATTTTCAAAAAAAAATCAAATCGTTTCATTTCAAAAATTTCGAAATTTGCAAAAATACTCGAAATTTATGAAAAAAAAAAAAATTTGCGAACCTTTTTAATATTTTTATATCAATATTAATTATCCGATAATGGTACTGATTTTCAAAATCAATAATTGTTATATTAAACTGAAGCATTTTATTATCTTTTAATTATTATTATTTAACTTAATCCTGATCGGATGCTATACATATATGTTTTTGTTTACAATTCATACAATTCTCTGTTTGTACACTTATAAGAATTAGTGTATTTTAGACTTATAAAATATGAATTGTGAAATTCACAGTATATATTTATAATAATCTATTTGAAAATGCACGAAATAACTATTTAATAAAATAACTATATCATAAAATAAGTGAAAATCTGGCGCAAAATTCTTGCCCACCTTACCAGAAAACTTGTAAGAATTCATGTATGAAGAAATACTGGCGTCCTGTGCACCGGGCTTAATTTTAAAATATTCTATCTCCGAAAAAAATTCAAAATTCTAAAAAAAGAATTCAAATCGTTTTATTTAAAAAATTTCAGAATTTGCAAAAATACTCAAAATTAAAAAAAAATAAAAAATTTCGAATTCAAAATGTTTGAAATTTAAAAATATTAAATTTTTTATATAACTTTTACTAAACTTTTCATTACTTTTTTAATATAACAATATTAATTATGCGATAAAGATAATAATTTTAAAAATAAATAAATGTTATGTTAAGCAGCATTTTATTATCTTTTTATTATTATTATTTCATTTAATTCTTAGAAATATGAGATTTTATGGATTTAAAAATCAATAAATGTTATGTTAAGCTGCAGCATTTTATTATCTTTTTATTATTATTATTTTACTTAATTCTTAGAAATATGAGATCTCATGGATTTATCCTGATCGGATACGATACATATATGTTTATTTTTTACATTTTATACAATGCTCTGTTTGTACACTTATAAGCATTAGTGCATTTTAGGCCTATAAAAATATGAATTGTGTTAACCACAGTGTATGTTTGAATCTATTTGAAAAAGCACAAAATTATTATTAACCGAAAACTTGGCGCAAAATTCTTGCTCATCTTACCAAGAAACTTGACAGAAATCCTGTTACAAGGAATACTGGCGTCGTGTGCACCGCAATGCAATTTTTATATTTATATTTATAATAACCTATTTGATAACGCACAAAATTATAATTAATCATCGAATAAGTGAAAATCTGGCGCAAAATTCTTGCTCACCTTACCAGAAATATGGCGTCGTGTGCTTAAGGGCTCAAGACAGTTCCTATATAGTGAAAATAATGTTGCCAGTTCAATCCACAACTTGTAAAAAATTTTAATTGTGTTTATTATTTTCTTCAAGGTTGTATTAGCAGATCAAGAAGTTATTTTGCGAGTGAAGAACGAAGCTGCTGATAAACTCATTGTTATTGTTGGAACTGAAAAAGAGAAAGTCGATAAGGAGAAGGAATTCGGTAAAAAAATTTGAACATACTAAAATTATATCTTCATTTAATATTCCTTATTAAATTCCTCGATCTTTTTTCCAGCTGCCGAGGAAGAGAAAAAAGTGCGAGTCATCGAAGAGGACGTCAGCGTCAAGGCGAAAATCTGCGCCGAGGATCTCGCAAAAGCCGAACCGGCCCTGATTGCGGCCCAGGAGGCCCTCAACACGTTAAACAAAAATAATCTGACCGAGTTGAAATCTTTCGGTGCTCCACCAGAGGCGGTGGTCAATGTTTGTTCGGCTGTACTTGTACTGTTTTCGAAGAAGGGAAAAATACCCAAGGACAGGAGCTGGAAAGCCTGCAAGGTAAAGGATAATTGATGGTAATAAAACACTTTACTATAGGGAACGGGCAAGCTCTCCTCTAGCGGATTTTAAGTGCAACTTGGATTCCAACAAATATGGCGGATGACACATTTATGAGTTGAATTTGCTGTCAACTAATATTTGTTTTGACGTAAAACGTGCATTTTTAGGTTAAACATTTAATAATTGATATTTCTTACATTTTTTCATCATTTCTCGGGCGTAATAAAAAAAAGTAAAATCTGGATGTGCTGTATTAACTGACAAAGGTAAATTCATGAGTAAAAAAGACAAAGTTTTTGATTGTACTTTATAGTCAGGATTTTCATCAATATGGACTGAGTTAGACAAATTAATAAATATAGCAGTACTTGTGCATATGCTATTTGTTTAAAATTAAATTTAAAACGGATTACTTTCACCAGGAGATATTAATTAAACTCACTTTGAAGCTAGTGTGCGTATACATGTAGAATGAGTCATACACAGAATGAAAATTTTAAAACTTCTATGTAATATACCAAAGGACTATCAATTTTCTGGTGAAAATATTGTTTTTTTATGTCCTATTTTGGTGAATCTTCAAACTTTCATTATTGGATAAGATGGGGATGGTAAATGAAAGAAATGTTAATTTATATTAGATTAAATATATATGTATCATGACTGTTAGCTTGTATAATAATATTAACTGTACATAAATGTTATATGTAATACATAAATTGAAAGCTTTTGGAAATCAAAGATGAATACTTCTTATATGTACTTAAATTAATCTGAAAGAAAAAACATTGAGAGCATATAATTTAAAGTATAAAATTTTAACAGGTATGTAATATTAAATTCACACAAATAATTACCAATCTATGGAGGAGACCCTCTTCTATCAATATTAGCAAATACTGCTCATCGGTATAAAATTTTGGAGAAATTCTTCAACCGTGCATATACTGATACAATAGCTTCCTAAAACTTTTAAAAGTAATATCTTTTTATGCAATAAAACAAAACATACCTGCAGTAATGCAATAATACAAAACAATTAAATCAAATCAAATTGCAGTGTGGAAATCCTGTAAGTCCTGACATCCTATCAAATATGAGATTCATTCTGCAACAAAGTACTAATAGAAAGATCTAAACTTTGTTCAGCTGATAACACAACATGCAAATCATAAAATATCTTATGGCCTTGTCTGAAAATTTTATCATACCTTTAAGCAACACATGTTTGTTTTAATATGGTGGTCAATAGCAAATACATTTTAATTATGAGTACATACCTCAATGAATCTATCCAACGAAGCAATTTATTTCTTCTAACGTTAATTATAACAAAATTTACTTTCTTATTCATGCGCTTTCTTCACTTAATATACGCACATGATTGGTGACTCAGATATGCCGCATTATTATTAGAAATAAATAAAAAATTGCGATTATAAGAAGCAATAACCATCTTTAACAAGCACATAAGTTTGAATAAAACCTGTCAAAATACGAAATAAAACCTGTCAAACGCCATCTTGTTTGGAATCCTTGTTTGCACTTTTTCGCCACCCCGAGAAGTCATGGCGTTTTCACTGACATTTTTATGAGCTTGCCCGTTCCCTATACAAAGTACATTCAGCTACATTTGTTACAGTTATATATTATTTGACTGCGTGAGAAGGATCGCTATCCTGCGATAGCACCTTCTTAGATGTCATATTATATTTTGTAGTAAATCATTGCAGATTCTTTTTTTGAGACGCTTTGGTGATAAAGGCTTGAGCTAACACATTTGGATGACGACTTAGACGAGCTTAATAAAACACTTAATTTTTTTTATTACAATATTAACTTTGCGCAGGGTAAGAGTGCATCCATTAATCACGTGATCGATTTTTTAAGAATTTTTGGACCCCTCTCCCCTTTGGTGATATTCAAAATTAACCCTCCTTGAGGAAAAATTGTAAAATTTGATTTTTTTAATATGTTTGAATTTAAAAAAAAAATACACGTAATATCTTACTATACCTCTTCCTCCTTACTATACGCCCCCTAAGTTATTATATTCGTTCAATAATCGTAAATATTTTTTTTTGCATATCTTCACGTTTCAGAGGTTTCTGAACATTTTGGCTTGCTTTAGAAATCATGGATGCATGTGTGTGTGCGTGTGTATATGTGGATACAATTTTTTGTCGACAATTCCGGGAGCACGGATCAATCGATTTGAATGATTCAAAAAACATTCGATTCCTATTGATAGGGAGATTTGTCAATTAGTTTTTAGTAAAGGCAGGTCCGGCCGTTTCGGAGACAGAAAATAGAAATCGAGTTTTTGAGAGAACGGAGCATCGGTTTGATTTGATTTTGATTAAAAAAACATTCAATTTGTAACGATAGGGTGAAGTGGTTATTAGTTTTTTGCAAAGGCAGGTCCAGCGGTTTTGGAGATACTGAGCTAAATGTGCAATAAATGGCAGTTTTTGAGAAAACTAAGCGTCCGATTCAATTGATTCAAAGAACTTTCTGCTTGTCTTAACAAAATAATTGATTTTGGAAATAAAAATTGTTTCATTTTTTTTTTTTTTTAATTTTTTGTATATCGAAAATAACTCATATTTTATTTTTAATTCTGACTATAGTTCTAATATACTTTGAACAAATAATTTCAACTCTGCAATTCAGTTTATATAATTCTTATAAATATTAGACAATGTTACAATATTTATAATAATCTATTTGAAAACATTCAATATTCCTCGAACATTTCGTTACGGTACGGGAAGTTACAGCAATTTGCCTTAAGGCACGATGCCACCCACCCCACTAGTTATAGTCTGTTTCAAAACATTTCTCGAATATTTTCTTACGGTACGGGAAGTTCCAGCAATTTGCCTTGACGCACTATGCCACTAGTTTACTTCTCGTAGGATAAGTATAGTAATCGCAAAAAAATCGTTTAATAAAAATATCTTCATGTTTCAGAGGTTTCTGAACAATTTGGCAAACATTGATGTATGTGTATGTGTGTGCGTGACGATACAAATTTTCGTCGACGATTTCGGAAACACGGTTCAACCAATTTCAATTATTCAAAAAACATTTGATTCAAAAAACGCGCTTCGATATTTTGTCTCTATGCAGCTGAAGCAGTGGGATTACATTGAAAAAAAGTTCAAAATTTCCAAAATATTTCAAAATAAAAAATCATTTTTTTCCAAAATTTCTCAAAAAACTAGTTTTTTTTTAAGTTTAAAAATAAATTAATCTTTTTTAAAAAAAATAATTTTTGGTACGGGAAGTTCTAGTAATTTGCTTTAAGACTCGATGTCATACACCACTAGTTTCATCTGATTTTGTTTTTAGGGTATGATGGGAGACGTCAACACTTTCCTGAACAACTTGGTCTATTACGACAAAGAAAATATTCATCCGGATATCATCAAAGCTGTGCTGCCTTATTTAAAGGTACAATTTGATCATTGCATGCATTTGATAAAAATATACTTTAGGAGTAAATATTTTACTTATAATTTCTATTTCCCAGGACAAAGAATTCGATCCGGTGAAAATTCTTGCCAAGTCTGCTGCAGCAGCCGGTCTCTGCGCTTGGGTCATCAACATTTACAAATTCTACGAAGTTTTTGTACACGTCGAACCTAAAAGAAGGGCTCTTAATGCTGCCAATAAAGAGCTGCAGGACGCCAGGACTAAATTGGAGAAACTGACCAACCAGATTAATGTAAGAGATAGATTTATAAGAAACTAGATGACCCAACAGACGTTGTCCTGTACCCATGCCTACAATTTTTTTAATATGATATACTAATATTTTACCGTTCACCTAAAACTAATAATTATTGTTTTTTAAATTACTCTTCACGCCGAAATTGCATATACATTTATAATATGAGCGATGTTAAATGTAGAACTACTTTAAGTAAAATGATGAGTCTCAATTCTCACGCTATATTGGAAATTGAAGTCTTTTAAACGGTATAACATAACCATAACCATAACATAACACTGGTACTTCATGCTGGATTAAATTAATTTAATTTTTTATTATTTAAGATATCCAAAATTGCATATTAAACTTCTCCTGATCGATATCGTAAGGGCCGAATTGTATGTATTCATCCCATTTCCCATTTGCTGTTATAAAGTTAAATTTTTACGAGTTTTAAAAATATTGTGGTAAGATTAGTAAAAGATGCAAAGAAAATATATATTGAAAATTTAATATCCGAATCTTGTGTGGGCGCCTCCTAATGCGTGCACTCGTATTTTTCCCATGAATCGCATTAAAGGTAGGACCGGCCCTGATTATTTTTTAATTTCATATTTTATTAATTTGCCATATCCTGTTCATATGTGTATCATTCAATCTGCCAAAAATACACTATATTCAACTATATTTATATTATCTTATTAACTTATTTCCGTAGGGCAAAAAAATCGAAAATGAAAATTTTTATATATCTTTACGTTTCAGAGGTTTCTGAATATTTTGGCATACCTTAGAAAAAATGGATGTATGTGTGTGTGCGTGTGTGTATGTGTGTTCGGATACAATTTTACGTCGACGATTTCGGAAACACTGATCAAGCGATTTGAATAATTCGAAAAAAAATTCGATTCGTATTGATAAGGAGACGTGCTGATTAGTTTTCGGCGAAGGCAGATCTAGCCGTTCCGAAGATACGGGGCAAAAAGTGAAAACTGACCAAATTTTCATGAAGGCAGGTCTAGCGGTTTCGGAGATCTAATGAAAAAAGTAAAAAAAATGCCATTTGGCGGTCAAAAATGATCATTAGACATATGCACATCAAATTATCAGATATTTTATAGAGATTTTAACAATAAGCATAAATTTTGTTTGCATTCCTATGAGTACCAATGTTTATTCGTTAGATGGCGACGCGGCGCTTACGCGCTTTGACATTTTGTCTCTATGCAGTTAAAGCAGTACGATTGCTTTGAAAAAAGTTCAGAATTTCCAAAATATGTCAAAATAAAGAAAATATTTTTTTTTCAAGAAAAAAATTTTTTTTAAAAAAGGTAATTTTTTGTCAAATTCCTATCTTCTCAAAAATCTAATTTTTTTGAAGTAAAATTTTTTCAAAAATGTTAATCGTTTTTAAAAAAATAATAATATTTGGTACGGGAAGTTCCCGCAATTTGGCTTAAGGCTAGATGTCATGAGCCCCACTAGTTATTTTAATTTCTGGCACAACTCAGCTCCTTTTTAGCAATAATATTGCAGACATTTCATTTATCTCATTCATAATCATAAATTTATTATACATATTCTAATATTGTCTAGGTTCATTTTTAATGCAAACAATGACATATCGTTTTTTGGAAATTTTTTCATTTATTTCTACAATATTGCGCATACATCCCAGTACTTTATAATCACATACATCCTAGAAAATTTCCTTAACAAACTTCAGAAAGATTTATCATAATCCGAATAATCGTTTACGAGGAGTATACAGTGAGTGCTTGTAATTTAATATGAACTTTATATAATAGTAATAAAGCTCAAATTGATTCTACGTTTTAGTTAAAAAACTTTTGTATGAGAGGGCTGATTTTGGGGTTTTCCCGGAAATTATTCGATTTTGTCTCGCCGTAAGAACCATCCTTGGACTTGAACGAACATTTTAAAAAAAGAATTGACTAAATTAGTCCAGGAATTTGTCGAGTTATGCGTTTACCAACGCATTTTCCGATTCATTTTTATATATAAGATACTTCTTAAACAAGATGATAAATTATAAATTGTGTCCATTTGTATGACTATTACCTTTTCTAGTTCCTGGAAGAAAAATTGGTAGTTTTGACGATTTTGATATTTTGCGATTCATTTTTATATATAAGATACTTCTTAACCGAGATAATAAATTATAAATTGTGTTCATTTGTATGACTATTACCTTTTCTAGTTCCTGGAAGAAAAATTGGCAGTTTTGACGATTTTGACATTTTGCGATTCATTTTTATATATAAGATACTTCTTAACCAAGATAATAAATTATAAATTGTGTTCATTTCTATGACTATTACCTTTTTTAGTTCCTCGAAGAAAAATTGGCAGTTTTGACCAAAGAGTTTGATGAAGCGATGGGTGAAAAAATGAAATGCCAAGCCGAGGCTGATGCAACAGCATTTACTATCGATTTGGCCAACAGACTTGTTGGAGGTTTGGCTTCGGAAAATGTCAGATGGAGACAATCTGTCGAAGAGTAAGTGTTAACAAATATTTAGGAATGATAACTTTGACTGATTGGTTCTGTTTTTGTTTAGTTTGAAGATGATGAATATAACAATCCCTGGCGATATTTTACTGGTCAGCTGCTTTATATCGTACGTCGGATGCTTCACTCGTCGATATCGTGTCGATTTACAGGATAAATTTTGGATTCCTTACTTTGAAAAAATACAGGTAGGGTAAATAAAAAATAATATGCGAGGATTCAAGTAATTCAAATCGGTTTTAAGCTCAGCAAATTAATACATTCAGAGTCTTTTTTCCTCAGCCAAAAATTCCTAGAACCGGCGGCCTGGATCCTCTGGGTCTTTTGACAGACGATGCCCAGATTGCGTCCTGGTGCAATGAAGGTTTACCCAGCGATCGTATGAGCGCCGAGAACGCGACAATACTCACAAATTCTGCCAGGTGGCCACTCATGATCGATCCTCAGTTGTAAGTAAAAATAGGACACTAACATTATTAACTTCCCGAACGAGAAGTTTATGTTCTCATCAAAAAATCCGATTCGCTAATTTTATGTTTTCTCGACGTTTCAAGCCATTCTGAATCGAATGAGACCAACATTTGGAAAAAGTATGTGTGTGTGTGTGTATGTGTGTGTGTATGTGTGCGTGTATGTGAACAGATTTTTTGCCGTAAATCGACGTTTTCTCAAAAACGGCTGGACTGATTTCAAAAATTGAAAAGCCATTCGATGTATCTCGATGAGGACTAAGGTTTTTGAGTTTTGTGCGACAATCGGCCGGGCCGTTTCTTTGTAAATCGCAGAAAATTTTTTCGTCCACGTTTTAGCCCGCAATTCTGAATCGATTCTGAAAATTCAAAAACCGTTCGAAAGATATTGGTTGGGAATCGTGCTGATTAGTTTTTGGTAAAGATCGGCCGGGTAGGTTTCTTGTAATAAATTTAAAAAAAATAAATTCGACGATTTTTATGTTTTTTTTGACGATAGATATCATAGTCTTCTAGATCATACTAAAATATTACCGCCCCACGACAACTCGTTTAGCTTTAGAAATTCGTCAAAGTTTGCAAAAATCGGTATCGTTTTTTTGGCATTTGTCAAAATTAGACTTTTCATCGACGTTTGCTCAAAAACGCCTGAACCGATTTCAGAAAGTTAAAAGCCATTCGATGTATCTCAATGAGCCCTATAGTTTGTCAGTTTTGTGAGACGATCTGCCAAGCCGTTTCTTTGTAATTTGGAAAAAGTGTTAAACCATTTGTCCACATTTAAGCTCATACTACCGAATCGATTTTAAAAAATCAAAAACTGTTCGAAAGATATTAGTTGGGAATGACACTGATTAGTTTTAGGTGAAAATCTACCGAACCGTTTTCTTGTAATTATCTTTTGAAAAAAAAATTTAAGCCGATTTTTATGGAACTTTTTTTTGCGATATATATCATGGTCTTATAGAACTTACTGAAATATTACGGCCTTACGACAAGTAGTTTAATTTTAAAAAATCATCAAAATTTGAGAAAATAAGTAGTTCTTTCGATATTTGTTAAAATTAAAATTAGATGAATTACTTGGTATAACGTTAGAGTACTTGGTATTAATAAACCATTAAAGTCCTACGAAAACTGATTAAAATATAAAAATCGAAAATTTGCTTTAAGAAAATACTCTGAGTCAAAGTGTTTGTTCGTTTTCAATTATGTGTAATAAATCCACTCGGAATACTTCTAATCACTCATAAATTAATTTGTTTATTATTGATTAAGTCGATTATTTACACATATCGGGAAGTTTATGTAACTTGTCTCAAGGCTAAATACCAATACCAACTAGTTTAAATTTCCAGCAGTTTTCCTTAAAATCATATTGTAATTTAAGGCAAGGTTTGAAGTGGATAAAAACAAAATATGGGGCCGATTTGAAGATCATCCGTTTGTCTATGAAAAACTACCTTGATATTTTGGAACGGGCTATCAATAATGGAGACACTGTTCTTCTCGAAAATATTTTTGAGGTAAAAAATAGATACTACACTAATTTTCCATTTACCACTTGCTTTTATTATATATAATATATAATAATGTTTATGATATCTATTTTTCTTTTACAGACGGTGGACGCCGTCCTGAATCCACTTCTGGGCAGAATGCTGGTGAAGAAGGGACGTTGTGTTAAAATCGGCGACAAAGAAGTCGATTTCAATAAAAATTTCAGGCTGATCATGCAGACCAAGTTGGCAAATCCTCATTATAAACCCGAGATGCAGGCGCAGGCCACTCTTATCAACTTTACTGTCACCAGAGACGGGTGAGATAATTGAAATAAACAATTATCATGAATAATATTCTTATATATAAAAATGGATCGCAAAATGTGTTGGTAAGCGCATAACTCAACAACGCCTAGACCAATTTGGCCAATTCTTTAAATGTTTGTTGAAGTCCAAGCCTAGTTCTTACGGCGAGAAAAAATCGAATAATTGCCGGAGAAACCCTAAAAACAGCTCTTTTCATTTTCACATACAAACGTTTTCTAACTAAAACGTAGAATCGATTTGAGCTTTATTGCTATTATATACGGTTCATATCAAATTACAAGCACTCACTGTATACTCCTCCTAAACTATTATTCGGATTTTGATAAATCTTTCTGAAATTTGTTAAGGAATTTTTCTAGGATATATGTGATTATAAAGTACTGGGACGTATGTTCAATATTGTAGAAATAAATGGAAAAAATTGCAAAAAACGAAATGTCATTGTTTGCATTGAAAACGAATGAAAACTATCATTTGCCAAAAATTTCAATTTACTTAGGAACCTAGACAATATTAGAATTTGTATCAGTGGCGGATCCAGCTTTGGCGCCAGGGGGGTCACATAATTAAATTATGTATAGAACATATATTCGCAATACGATCAGAAAATCCTTAAATTTTAGGAGCCTTTGACTTCGTAACAAAATACATAAATAAAATCTTTATAAAGTAAATTTATTGCAGATTTAGTGTTTTATCTAAGTCTTAAGACAGGCTCAGGGGAGGTCATGACCCCCCTGACCCACCCTCTGGATCCGCCACTGATTTGTATAATAAATTTATGATTATGACTAAGAAAAATGAAATGCCTACATTATTGTTGACGAAAAGCAGCTGAGATGTGCCAGAAATTAAAATAATATAAAATACAGTATATGTATGGCAGATTGAATGATACACATATGAACAGGATATGACAAATTAATTTACTTAAAAAATGAATTTAAGTATTAATCAGGGTCGGCCCTACCTTTAATGCGATGCGTGCGAGAAATACAAGCGCACGCCTTAGGGGGCGCCAACACAAGATTCGGATATTAAATTTTCAATATAGTTTTTTTTTTCAATGTACAATTTCTTTGCATCTTTTACTAATCTTTGCACAATATTTTTAGAATATTTTAAAAATTTTATTTTAAAGACTTCAATTTCCAATATAGTGCGGAAATTGAGACTCATCATTTTATTTAAAGCAGTTCTACATTTAACATCGCTCATATTATAAATGTATATGCATTTTGGCGTGAAGAGTAATTTGAAAAACAATATATATTATTTTTAGATAAACGGTAAATATTAGCATATTATATTAAAAAATTGTAGATATGGGTACAGGACAACGTCTGTCGGGTCAGTATATAAATAAATTTGTATCTATTTCTTCTAGGTTGGAAGAGCAGCTTCTGGCCGAAGTCGTGAAGGCCGAACGTCCTGATCTGGAGGCCCTAAAATCTGATCTGACGACCCAGCAGAATTTGTTCAAGATTACATTGAAATTCTTAGAAGACGATCTATTATCTCGTCTTTCCAGCGCCGGTGCCAATGTCTTAGAAGATAGTGCTCTGGTCATTAATTTGGAAACAACAAAGAAAACCGCTGAAGAAATCGTCATCAAGGTCGAGGAGGCGAAAATTACATCGGCTAAGATTGATGAGGCTAGGGAACAGTACAGGTGAATAAATAATACATACATCAATCAAATGAAGATGATCTATTTTCTATATGTTATTAATTTTATAGACCAGCTGCTTGTCGTGCATCCATCCTTTACTTCATTCTGAATGAGTTGTACAAAATCAACATGATGTATCAGTTTTCTTTGAAAGCATTCAGGTTTGTTTTATTTATTTATTAAATTCCCGAAGGAAAAGTTTGTTTTTATAAAAAAATCCGATTCGCTAATTTTATGTTTTCTCGACGTTTCAAACCATTCTGAATGGAATGAGACCAAATTTGGAAAAAGTATGTGTGTGTGTGTATGCGTGTGTGTGAACAGATTTTTTGCTGTAAATCGACGTTTTCTCAAAAACGAATTCAAAAATTTAAAAGCCATTAGATGTATCTCGATGAGGACTATTGTTTGTCATTTTGTGCGACGATCTTTGAAAAATTTTTCGTCCACGTTTTAGCCCGCAATTTTGAAAATTCAAAAACCGTTCGAAAGATATTGGTTGGGAATCGTGCTGATTAGTTTTTGGTAAAGATCGGCCGGGTTTTCTTGTAATAAAGATTTAAAAAAAAAAAATTTCACATTTTTTATGATTTTTTTTTGACGGTAGATATCATAGTCTTCTAGATCATACTAAAATATTACCGCCCTACAACGACTCGTTTAGCTTTAAAAATTTGTCAAAGTTTGCAAAAATTGCTATCGTTTTTATGGCATTTGTCAAAATTAGACCTTTCATCGAAGTTTGCTCAAAAACGCCTGAACCGATTTCATAAATTTAAAAGCCATTCGATGTATCTCAATGAGCACTATAGTTTGTCAGTTTGGTGAGACGATCGGCCGAGCCGTTTCTTTGCAATTTGAAAAAGAGTGTTAAACCTTTCGTCCACATTTAAGCTCATACTACCGAACCGATTTTAAAAAATCAAAAACTGTTCGAAAGATATTAGTTGAGAATGATACTGATTAGTTTTAGGTGAAAATCTACCGAGCCGTTTTCTTGTAATTAACTATTGAAAAAAAAATTAAGCCGATTTTTATAGAATTTTTTTTAGCGATATATATCATGGTCTTATAGAACTTACTGAATTATTACGGCCTTACAAAAGTAGTTTAATTTTAAAAAGTCATCAAAATTTGAGAAAATGAGCAGTTTTTTTTGACGTTAGCTAAAATTAAAATTAGTTAAAAAGCAATAATAAGCCAGAAAGATCCCTTTGATTTTTATCTATATGCTTCTAACGTATCTTTTATTCTTTTTGAGATATAATGAAAATATAAAACAATATATATTTTTCCTAGAATACTTTATGTGATACCGATTTATTCAGATTTTCATTGACATAATTTTGTTTATTACATGATTTTCGTTAAAATATATATTTTAGGAGATATTTGCAAAAAAACGCCAAAAATATATGAATCTTTAGTGGCCAGTAACTTGAAAAGTATTAGTTTTTTTGAAAAACTATAAAAGACATTTTTTCTTATAATTAGTTCTTCTATCGATTTCCGACGTTATTTTGAAAAAATGTAATTACACAATTGAGAAGGGGTGTCATGTTATGGCGCAACCCGAATTGTTTTCACTTTTGAACTTGAGTGTAAGATGAACCTAATTCCAAAATTTCATTCAATTCGGAGCACAGTAAAAAAAATCAGAGGTTATACCCTTTTTTCTTCTCCGTTTACTGCACTAATAATAATTGTTGATTTTTGAAAATACTCCGAGTAAACGTGTTCATTCGTTTTCAATTATCTGTAATAAATCCACTCATAAATTAATTAATTTTTTATTGATTAAGTCAATTATTTACACATATCGGGAAGTTTATGTAACTTGCCTCAAGGCAAAATACCAATACCAACTAGTTTATTAAATATTTTCACTAGCAAATATTTGTAATATTTTTTTACCACAGTGTCGTGTTTCTGAGGGCTATCGCCAAAACACCACCAGCAGAGACTTTGGAGGAGAAAGTGGAAAATCTTTTGGAGTCCATCACCCATGCTGTGTACATGTACACAACCCGAGGACTTTTTGAACGTGATAAATTGACTTTTATGGCACAGGTCGTGATACAGGTAATAAAAATTGAAGCCATACTTTTATATTTGTTTTATTTATCAAGCCCTGCACATAGCTTGATCTATGAATCATTTTCTTTTTATGTGAACGTTAATGCAATGATCATCATCAATATTACGAGGTAATAAATAACCATATTATTAATGTCAACAGGCACATTTATAATTTGGCCAAACATTCCAAATTGTCCATTTGCATGTCGCAATCGTCTAATTTGCATGAAACACAACCTAGGTGAAATTAATCTTTCAAATACAGTATCTAGTTTAGGTAGATAATTTGGTATAGGTGGAAAAACAAACCCGTTAAATTTACACAATAGTGGGAATTTTACCCGAATTTATTGTCTTTCGACAAGTTTAACATCCAACTTGATTATTTGAATTAATATTCAGAAAACCATTATTAAGAATTTGTTTTTGAGCATCATTTGATATTTCTAAGTCACTTTGAAACCAAAGTCGATCACGCACAAAACATACATAGCCAAAGCTATCATTTGTAAATTGTTTTTCAAACAATTTTCGTGCATTCCTAAACAAATTGAAGGGTTTATATGGAAGTTCAAATACTTCATTTGACTCTTGCAAAAGATCTTGTCACATTATTAGTCACAATATATGCAGAATCATTAATTTGCAAATGACGTGATGTAGTTGCTGTATCAGAAAAAGTTACAGCAGTACTTTCATCTAAAAAGATAAGAGAATAATATGTTTAAATGTGAATAGTTGAAATGTTTTTCAGGAGTAAAATAGCGAAAAAAGATTTTTACTTATGTCAATGATTTTCTAATAAATTGACAGTAACCGATTATTTTCCTGCAGTTGTTTTCTTTGACTATGTAATCTTGATCTTTGTAAGTTTGTAAGAGGCTTTGAACCTACATCAATATTTATAATTACTATTATAGTGAATTAAAATTAGTCTACATAGCCATCATAAAAGAGAAACATGTAAACTTTCTCTAAATTTCCAATCAAGAATTATTGTTTTCACAATTTCACTTATCATGTAATTGTGTTCGTAGAACTTCATGTAATTGAAATTAACATACGTTTATTGACTACTTGTTTGTTTTGACTAGGGTTTGTCGGTTTTCAAAAGCCGGTTTTAAAAACCGGTTTTTTGGCGAAAATTATGGAATTCGAAAACCGTTTTCTTAGTGAAAAAAGTTGGTTTTCACTTTATAAATGGAAAATGACAAATATAGCCAAATATAAAAGATAGTTGAAAGCGTTTTGATTCTTGAAATCATATCGTTTCAATATCATTTGATATCTTATCAGTCTGCAATGGTTTCCAGTAAGGTTTTGTATATAATAATTTAGATTTTTATACCAGTGTATATATTAATTTAAATCAGTGTGACTTCTTCTTGAAGAAGTAACTTTCTCTACTCAAACTCAAAAAAGAGTTTTAATCCCTAGAAGCCACAAATTAAAGAACAAAAAACTTAGAATTATTATATCAGGCTTTAGAAACAACAACAAAGTATGAGAGTATTTTCTATTTCAGGAAATTTTGTGAGTAAACAAAGGACACGTCTAAGTAGCAATTCGATAGACATTCTCAATTTTTTTTAAATCATATTTTATTAAACAAAAAACAATTAGAATGTTTAAAATTAATTAATTAAAATTACTCGGAACAGAAATATAAGCTTAGCTTAATTGTTTTTAAAACTAAAATTGATATTAACAAGTATGTATCAACATGTATCAAACATTTTTTTATTTTTTTTATTTAATGAATTTTTTTATTTAAAAATGTATTATTTTTATTTATTCGAAAACTTTTCTTTCACTATCATAAAAATATTTTCATTCCTATATGTGAAAATGATGCATGAATAACGAATAATTATTTTCAAAGTATTTTTAATCAAGATGAACTATTATTTTTTAGTTCTACTAATTAAAATTAAAATAATTTTGTTTACTATCTATAAAATTGAACAATAAATAAATTAAGTCAAATACTATTCTAAATTACACTAAATTTGCGGATAAATTACAGAATATTCGAGCAAAAATTTATTTTCTATATAAAATTCGAAAACCGGTTAAAACCGGTTTTTTAGTAAAATTAAATTTCGAAAGCCGGTTTTCTGAAATGTCGGTTTTTGTAAAACCCTAGTTTTGACTATTTCGCTGGCGATACAGTTTCATTCTTTGAGCAACTGTAGCATATCTGTCTTGCCTATAAAAATATTTTCCGTTTTAGTAATAATCTCAAAGGTATAAAGTAACCTCGAAAATTTCGAATAATACAAATTTCTTCAATAAACTTACGTTTCTTACGCAGCGCAGATTTTTTATTTGTTTCATTATTTGCACTACAATTATTTATGGGGGACGGGATAAAATATTTTTCCGATCCAGACATTTTTTATACTATTATTCAATATTGACGACTTATACTATTATTTAACTTTAAAATGTTTTAACATAAAATCGGAAGATGAACAATATGCTTCACGCTTTCGGTGACGTACGCTCGTATAAAGTCACGCATCAGAATCGACCCGTATAGAAATGATCTCATCGAGAGCGAATGACGAATCATTGGCACTTGACCTTGCCGTAACAATTTCCGTTGCAAGAAGTTTTACTGCAATAAATAAATTATAACTGGTGACATGAACTGAAAATGCAAACAAATTCTGTTTTTTCCTGTAGATTGAATTGAATGCCAAGACTATCGAACCAGCAGAACTGGATTTCCTGCTAAGATTTCCAGCAGTTGCAACCGAGAGTGTACCTGTAGACTTTTTATCGAATTTACTTTGGGGAGGTGTTAAATTGTTATCGAACATGACAGAGTTTGCAAATTTGGACAAAGACATCGAGGGAGCTGCAAAGAGGTGATCTACAGACAACCTTAATATCATATTTTGAAACAGCAAAAATTTCAATTATTTTTTGCAGTAAATAAGCTCTATTCTATTTTTTATTATTTTTTTTTTAATTATTAATTTTATTTTCAGGTGGAAGAAGTTTGTGGAAAGCGAGGCACCAGAAAAGGAAAAATTGCCGCAGGAATGGAAAAACAAACAGCCCCTACAAAGACTTTGCATTATGAGGACTTTAAGACCTGACAGGATGTGCTATGCTACATCGTAATAAAATTTTTATTATTAATAAAAAACAATAACAAAAATCTTAGGGGCGTCCATTAATCACGTGATCGATTTTCTAATGATTTTTAGACCCCCCTCCCCCTTGTTGATACGTGTTGATATTAAAAATTACTACCCCGTTACGAGAAAAAATCGTAAATTTTTGATTTTTTTTAACTGTTTGAATTTTTTTAAAACAAATCCAGTAAAAAATAAATGTACGTGATATCTTACTATATCTAACCCTCCCCCAAAAACCTCTCGTGGTTAATGGATGCCCCCTTATATCGAAAAAGATAGTATAAACTTATGATGTATGCTTATTTGAAAATTTAAAATAGTTGATATTGGTATTTTGCCTTGAGGCAAGTTACATGAACTTCCCGATATGTGTAAATAATCGACTTAATCAATAAAAAATAATTTAATGTATGAGCCATTAAAAGTATTCCGAGTGGATTTATTACACATAATTGAAAACGAACGAACACGTTAACTCGGAGTATTTTCTTAAAGCAAATTTTCAATAATTTTTATAATTGAACCAGTTTCCTTAGGATTTTAATGGTTTATTATGTTTATTAAGACCAAGTACTCTATCGTTATACCGAGTAATTCATCTAATTTTAATTTTAACAAACGTCAAAAAAACTACTCATTTTCTTAAAATTTGGTGAATTTTTTAAATTAAACTACTTGTCGTTAAGGCGTAATATTTCAATAAATTGTATAAGACCGAGTTATATATCGCCAAAAAAGTTCCATAAAAATAGGCTTAATTTTTTTTTTTCAACAGTTAATTACAAGAAAACGGCTCCGTAGATTTTCACCTAAAACTAATCAGTATCATTCCCAACTAATATCTTTCGAACAGTTTCTGATTTTTCAAAATCGATTCGGTAGAATGAGCTTAAATGTGGACGAAAAGTTTAACACTTTTTTCCAAATTTCAAAGAAATGGCTCGGTCGATCGTCGCACAAAAGTGACAAGCGATAGTCCTCATCGAGATACATCAAATGGCTTTTAAATTTCTGAAATCGGTTCAGGCGTTTTGGAGAAAACGTCGATCAAAGGTCTAATTTTGACAAACGCCAAAAGAACGATACTAATTTTTGCAAACTTTGATGAATTTTTAAAGCTGAACCAGTTGTCGTAGGGCCGTAATATTTTAGTATGATCTAGAAGACTATGGTATCTACGTCAAAAAAATAATAATGAAAATCGTCGAAATTTTTTTTTTTTAAACTTCATTACAAGAAAACGGCCCCGCCGATCTTTACCAAAAACTAATCAGCACGATTCCCAGCCAATATCTTTCGAACGGTTTTTGAATTTTCAAAATCGATTAAGAATTGCTGGCTAATGGCTTGAAACGTCGAGAAAACATAAAATTAGCGAATCGGATTTTTTGATGAAAACATAAACTTCTCCTTCGGGAAGTTAAAAAATACATTAAATTTTTATTTGTAAATTTCTCACTTAAATTCTGAATATTATTATTATTTATAGTGGTTACATTGAGGAACGTCTTGGTCCAAAGTTTGTAGACGCTCGAACCTTGGACTTTCCAACATCGTATGAAGAAATGAGCAACATCACACCCATGTTTTTTATATTGTCACCTGGATCTAATCCCTTAAAGGCAAATAACTTTATACATACATATATATATACACCTAAGTCTGTTTTTACATGGTAGATTGGTTCCAGAAGAAGCCGCGTAAAAAAAAAAACGTGTAAAAAAAGACATTGATCTTATACAAAAATGGGTGATTTGTTCCTAATCTCTAAAACCTATTAAAATTAGTAAAAAACAAGAATTTTCAAGAACAAGAATTAAATTAGTGCTATTCACATTTGCTTTGACCAGTAAAAATTGTTTGTACGCGCTAAAGGGGAATTCACTTAAATCTTTAAGCTAGTGTTCGCAAACTATCGATACTATCGATGGTTTCAGACTTTTTTCTTTCATAAATACTTTTTTGTGATATGAACATACTTCGCAAAAATTAAATTTGACAAAAAAATTTAAGTACATAAAATTTCAAATCGTGCTAAATGGAATAAAATCGTGTAAAAAAATTAAAAATATTCAATTTTCAAACCGTGTACAAAAAGACCGTGTAAAAACAGATTTAGGTGTATATATATATATATATATATATATATATATATACATATGTATTCGATGCTAATAAATTGATTTATTATAATCCCTCTTCTTCTCAGGATGTTGAAAGTCATGGCAAAAAGCTGAAATTCATGACCGATTTACAAAATTTCCACGTTGTATCGTTGGGCCAGGGCCAGGAGGTGGTGGCAGAAAGTGCCATCGAGATTGGTGCCAAATTTGGACAGTGGGTTATGTTGCAGAATGTGCATTTGGTTGCCAAGTGGTTGCCAACGCTGGAGAAGAAGATGGAGCAGACGTTTGAGAAGAGCCACGAGAATTATAGGTAAATGGAAGAAAATGTTAAATTGTATGACTAACAGAATGAATAACAGTTTTTACTTCCTAATCGAGATTTTCTTTATTTATGAAATACATATTATTTTTGCTGACTATATTTTTTAATCAGGTTATACATCAGTGCAGAACCAGCTATGAGTGCTGAATACCACATACTTCCTCAAGGTGTACTAGAGTCATCGATAAAGGTTCTTTTTTTCTCATTCTAATTCCATAAATGGTTATACTTCATTAAAAACACTTTATTATTGATGTATCGTTATAAAACAACTGGCAACATTAGACCATTCATGTACGATTAATGATTAAATTTATATTTATATTTATACTGATGGAATTGTTTATTGCATATTGTTCAATATGCAAGGCTTTTTTATTTGAATTCGCAAATATATATTTAAAATGTATGTAATTTAGTTGTTATTATCCTTTTAGGTGACCAATGAAGCCCCCACGGGTATGTTTGCAAATTTACACAAGGCCCTGGACAATTTCAACCAGGAGACTCTGGAGATGTGCAGCAAAGAGGCCGAATTCAAGGCGATTTTATTCGCATTATGCTATTTTCATGCAGTTGTCTGCGAACGAGGAAAATTTGGAGCACAAGGATGGAACAGGTAAAAGATATTAAAATATTGTAATAATTTTTGAAAAAAAGATATAAATCACGAAATAAAAAATATATATCATCAGGGAGTATGAGCGATTGCGGCCTGGTGTTGCTTTTATTGGTGTTTATTGTAGTCTAATAAATATTTGTATGTTGACGGAATATCCGTGTTGTTTTATTGATTTATTAGTAAGTTAGCTTAAAATATAAATATTTTTATTTTTTTTTATTTTAGAAACTACCCTTTCAATGTCGGAGATTTGACGATCAGTGTGTACGTGTTGTATAATTATTTAGAAAATAATGCCAAAGTGCCATGGGAAGATCTACGATATTTATTCGGTGAGTAGTGGAAAGTAGTTTCATTAAATACTATAAAAGACAATCTGAACAGATTACAACTAATATATATATATATATATATATATATATATATATATATATATATATATATATATATAAAGCGAGAGGTTTTTCTTCAGATGGTGAAATATGATAAAATTGTTTCTTGAGCATCCATCCAGTAATCAAAAAACAGTTTTTTTGAAAAATGTTTTTATTCAGAGAACATACGTTTTGGGTCTTGATTTGACCCATCTTCTGTGCTACAATTAAATATTTCAGGGTTACAAATTAAAACAATATAAAAAATACATAATTTCAGACAAAAATAAATAAAACCATGTAAAAAAACACATAAATCTAACCAATTTAATAAATTAGTTTTAAAAACGAATGAATATTGTGAAAGAATATATGAAAAGTATATATGAAAAACAACCATAAAATAAACAAATGTAAAGAAACTCACCATATAACTAAATTTGAAAAATAACACAAAAACACACAAAATATTGCACGAAAAAATAAATATAAAGTAAAAAATTGATAATACGTCGAGTTATGATAAATTTAAAAAATTGTAAAATTAAAATAAATAATATATTTTATTATAAAAAAGCTTATTCCACATGAACATGTTGTCAGCTTGGAATATGTATGTAGTTTTTTGATTACTGGATGGATGCCCAAGAAACAATTTTATCATATATATATATATATATATATATATATATATATACATTGGTTAACATTAGTTACATTGGTGAAAGTTTCCAATATATATACAAGAGGGTAAATCAACATATATATAATTCTAGAAACCCAAATCAATTCAAAACGATGCTTTCAGAACATATGATAAACCTGAATCACACTTTTAACATGTCAAATCCTTCCATCCTAACATTGAAAAAAATTGTGATCTTAGAAAGATAGTTGAGTCTTTACTTATATCCCTGAATATATATATATATATTATTCATGAAAAGTAATTCTATACAGTTTTAGAATATTTTGTTCGTTATATTTCTTCTCTGTTTCTCTTTCCCCTTTTGTTTCTCACAACCCGCTCCCACTCCTTCACTACACTTGCTTTGTAACCTTGATCAGTGTCCACAATGCACCGCTATTAATAACACAAAATATAGGAGGGCGATATGTGCTCCTTCAATTTCTCGTTTGTTAATATAATAGTATATTATTATTTTACACAAATTTAGTGTTTAATCAATTTTACATCAGAATTAATTTTTTCTGTTGTTTTTCCTGGTTTGGTATGTATAATTTCCTCCTTTTTTATATATTTATATTTATCATCAACTTTGTATTTATGTCATATGTTTTTTAGATTACTGAATGATAACACATCAAGTGTCGAAACGTTTTAATGGAATAAATAATTTTGTTATTTAATCTTTTTTAATTCGACGATTGGGCTGCAAAAATACAGGCTAAACAACAAAAAATTGATTATGATGTCTATTCATAAATTTTATTTTTATTATCCCAGGTGAAATAATGTATGGTGGACACATCACAGACGACTGGGACAGACGTCTGGCTCGAACCTACCTTTTGGAATTTATGCAGCCCGAATTGACCGAAGGCGAACTGAATTTTGCTGTTGGATTCCGTGCACCACCCAACACCGATTACAAGTAAATGATTTAGGGACGGATTCTGCCGCACAATAGAAAATGTTATGGCAAGGCCATGTTATGCTCCAACTTGCATACATTATAGTAATGAATCATACTGAATACTGTCGAAATATTATGTATTTGCTCTTCATTTGGGCGTTTTTCACATAAACTGCAAAATCACTCGTATGTTATGAAGCCGAGTCAGAAAGACCCTGCTATCTAACATCGTTTTTTGACATTTGTGCAGTTTCTAGATTATGTTTTCTATCTGACAACCTGAGAAATACACTTGCTTGCTCAGCAACCACATGGCTTTTGTCAATATTTATTTTTATTGGAAAGTTCTTCATAACATGGCCTTGCCATAACATTTTTCTGTTATGCGGCAGAATCGGTCCCTTAATTTTTTTTCTTTTTTTTTACAGAGGTTACCACGAATACATTGATGATGCCCTTCCGCCTGAATCACCATACTTATATGGTTTGCACCCGAATGCAGAAATTGGGTTCTTGAGCACAAAGTCTGAGAAAATGTTCAAAACTATATTTGAATTGCAACCGAGGGATTCTGGAGGCGGTGAGGCTGGTGGAGTATCCAAGGAGGAAAAGGTAATAAATACATGCGATACTTTGGTATTAATAATTTATATTAACCATTTCTTTCCTTTAGGTGAAGACTGTGATAGAAGACATAATGGACAAGATACCAGACGAGTTCAATATTCAGGAACTGATGAGCAAGGCTGAAGATTTAACTCCGTATGTTATTGTAGCTTTCCAGGAATGTGAACGAATGAACATACTGATGGGAGAAATCAGACGCAGTCTTGTGGAACTGGAATTGGGTTTGAAGGGCGAGTTGACTATAACTAAAGACATGGAGGATTTGATGGAATGCTTGTCCTTTGATGAGGTTCCTGCCAGCTGGACCAAACGAGCATATCCGAGTATGCTCATGTTGGGAGGATGGTTTGCAGATTTGCTACTTAGGCTGAAAGAACTAGAGGTAAAATGATAATGGTCAATATTATAATAGAATCATTTTACTTAATTCTTCACTTATTTCTCTTTTCAAGAGTTATCTTCATAATCATAAACAGTTTGTCTATCTTAATGGATTCTTTAGCAACATTGAAAATATAAGTTCAGGTGTTCCTCAGGGATCCATTCTTGGTCCACTACTATTTATCATTTTTATTAATGACATTTCTGATATTATTAGCTGTTCACATTTATTATTTGCAGATGATCTCGAACTATATCTCAAAATAAATTCTATTGATGACTGCTTATTATTACAGTCTCAACTTGACTCTTTCCACTCTTGGTGTGTCTATTTCAAATTACATTTAAATATATCAAAGTGTAAAATTCTTAGTTTTTCACATAAGCGCGTTTCAATACATTTTGAATATGAAATTGCTAACACGAGCATTTATAGATGTAATAAAATTTCAGATTTAGGAGTTTTATTTGATTCTGGTTTGTTTTTCACGGATCATATAACTGATATTTGTAATGGAGCACATAAATCTTTAGGTTTGATATTGAGAAATTGAAAAGAATTCAATTCTAACAACGCACTTCTTTGCATGTACTATTCTTTTGTACTTTCAAAATTAGAATATGGTTCGATTTTTTGGTATCCTCATCAAATCAACAACTCTGATGCGATAGAGAAGGTTCAGCGAAAATTTCTGAGATATCTTTATTATAAAACATATAAAATTTACCCTGAACGCATACACTTTACTAAAAGAATTTGGTATTCCTTCCCTTGCCTCAAGTCGATTTATCTGTACAATTATGTTCTTATTTAAATTTTACAATAATTCTATAGACTGTCCTCTTATTCTTAACCAACTATCCTTTAATGTTTCAAGGCTATCTACAATTATTTCTCAATTATCATACTCCTAAATCTAATTCTCTCTTAAATTCGCCCATTTTACTTATGTCCTCTAACTTTAACTTAATAATGAAATAGATATTCACAACAGTTCACCTAATCAAGTAATCTCCATCTGCACAAGTTAACCTTTTATTTTCTTTTCAAATATCTCATTATTTTATCTTATTCTGTTTATAAATAATATTGTTACATTCTGCATTATATGTAATTTTATGTTGAGCATTTTATGTTACTAACTATATATTGTATATTTGTATATATTTTAATTGTTATTCATTATGTACAATAATTATATTTTTGAGTCCTCTTGGAAGAAATCTGTGGGCTATATATTTAAAATAAATAAATAGGTATTTTTTCTAAACAGGGTTGGGCTTCTGATCTAAATCTACCATCGGCAGTCTGGTTGTCTGGTTTTTTCAATCCACAATCATTCCTGACAGCAATTATGCAGCAGACAGCCAGGAAGAACGAGTGGCCTCTGGATAAAATGTGTCTGAATTGTGATGTCACTAAGAAGCAGAGAGAGGAATTCACGTAAATAAATTTGACACAAACAATCAATTTTGGATTTAATTGATCTTTTATATTTATTAACTTCCCGAAGGAAAAGTTTATGTTTTCATCAAAAATTCCGATTCGCTAATTTTATGTTTTCTCGACGTTTCAAGCCATTCTGAATCGAATGAGACCAAATTTGAAAAAAGTATGTGTGTGTGTGTGTGTGTGTGTGTATGTGAACAGATTTTTTGCCGTAAATCGACGTTTTCTCGAAAACGACTGGGCCGATTTAAAAATTTAAAAGCCATTCGATGTATCTCGACGAGGACTAGCGTTTCTTAGTCTTGTGCGACGATCGGCCAAGACGTTTCTGTATAAATCGCAGAAAAGTGAAAAAAATTTCGTCTACGTTTTGCCCGCAATTCTGAACCGATTAAGAAAATTCAATAACCCTTCGAAAGATATTGATTGGGAATCGTGCTGATTAGTTTTTGGTAAAGATCGGCCGGGCCGTTTTCTTGTAATAAAATTAAAAAAAAAAAATTTTCGGCGATTTTTGTTATTATTTTTTTGACGGTAGATGCCATAGTCTTCTAGATCATACTAAAATATTACGGCCCTACGACAATTGGTTTAACTTTGAAAATTCGTCAAAGTTTGCAAAAATTAGTATGGTCTTTTCGGCATTTGTCAAACTTAGAACTTTCATCGACGTTTGCTCAAAAACGCCTGAACCGATTTCAGAAATTCAACAGCCATTTGTTGTATTTCGATGAGGACTATCGTTTATCAGTTTTGTGCGACGATCGGCCGAGCCGTTTTTTTGAAATTTGGAAAAAAGTGTTAAACTTTTCGTCTACATTTAAGCTCATCCTACCGAACCGATTTTAAAAAATCAAAAACTGTTCGAAAGATATTAGTTGGGAATAATACTGATCTAAATCTACCAAGCCGTTTTCTTGTAATTAACTGTTGAAAATGAAATTTAAGCCGATTTTTATGGATTTTTTTTTTTAGCGATATATATCATGGTCTTATAGAACTTACTGTAATATTACGGCCTTACGACAAGTAGTTAAATTTTAAAAAATCATCAAAGTTTGCGAAAATGAGTAGTTTTTTTGACTTTTGTTAAAATTAACACTTTCCACTCGGGAGTCGGACTGCTAGTCGGTACGCTGCACTCGGAATATTATTGTGCTATACATATCTCTCAACTCGGATTTTTTTTTTGTATCGGATTTTTTCAAAATGTGGTAATACTGGTTTTAAATATAGTTATTATGATAATAAAATAAAAAAAATTAAAAATAAATAAATGCGCTCAAAACCATACTATAATGTTTAAAAAATAATTTCTTCTATTATAATGGCTTACAAAATAATAAATCCTGGTAGACAAGGAAACAAAAATTAAATTTAATATGTTACCAAAATTATTACCATTATAATATATAATATATACATATATATATATATATATATATATATATATATATATATATCATCTCCAGTAAAACTTATATCTCAAAAAATTATGGGGTTCATGAGCTAATAAATTAATTTTGTTACATATTTATTATTAAAATTAATAAATTAATCAATAAATTAATGTAATAGTGAATTAATTTCAAAAGAATTAAAAAAAAATTAAATATTTTAAGTTTGCGACGAGACGATTTGCCGCCGGAGCGGCGGCATCCGAGTCGAAAGGGTTAAAATTAGACGATTGACTCACTTGGTATAACGATAGAGTACTTGGTCTTAATATGAACATACTAAATTATTAAATTCCTACAAAAAACTGGTTCAATTATAAAAATTGGTGATTTTTGAAAATTTGCTTTTATAAAATACTCCGAGTTAACGTGTTTGTTCGTTTTCAATCATGTGTAATAAATCCACTCGGAATACTTTTAATTACTCATAAATGAATTTATTTTTTATTGATTAAGTCGATTATTTACACATATCGGAAAGTTCATGTAACTTGCCTCAAGGCTAAATACCAAACCAACTAGTTATTTTTTTATTTTAGCTCAGCCCCTCGAGAAGGTGCCTATATCCACGGTTTATACATGGAAGGCGCTCGATGGGACACATCTGTAAACGGCATAGTTGATGCTAAAATGAAAGATTTATTCCCGTTGATGCCAGTGGTTTATGTTAAAGCCATCACTCAAGATAAACAGGTAATATTTAGAAACCCAGTTATAATTTTGATTAAAATTTAATCTATTACCACTGTTTTTTATTAGGAAACCAGAAACGTCTACGAGTGTCCTTTATACAAAACCCGAGAAAGAGGACCCACATACGTCTGGACTTTTAATTTAAAGACGAAAGAGAAGCCTACAAAATGGACAATGGGAGGTGTTGCTTTGCTATTGCAGATATGAAAGTATTCTTGCACGATTGGGATTTATTTTGGAACAGAATTTGTCCTTTGGACTAGGATTCAACACTCATCTTCTTGCAAGTACAGAAATTTTGATATTTTGTAATGCATGGTGTGTTTGTTCTGTTTGTATGATTAACAATGTGAGACTGATCTGTAAAAGATTTTATAATAGACGATGAATGCATGTGTGTATTTTTTATTATTGATGATAGAATTATATTAGAGATATTAATTAGTTATTAACTTCCCGCAAGGGTGAGTTATAGCAATCGCAAAAAAATCTAAAATGAAAATTTTTATATATCCTTACGTTTCAAGGGTTTCTGAATACTTTGGCATACCTTATTGTTAGTGTTTTTTTTTAACTTCCCGTAGGATAAGTTATTGTAATGGGCCTAAAATCGGAATTGAAAATTTTTACATTTCTCGACGTTTTGAAGGTTTCTGAACGTTTTGGCATACTTCAGAAAAAATGGATGTGTGTGTGTATGCCTGTATGTATGTACGGATACAATTTTTCGTCCACGTTTTCGGGTATACGGATCAACCGATTTGAATGGTTCAAAAAACATTCGATTCCTATTGATAAGGAGATGTGCTGATTAGTTTTTGGCAAAGGCAGGTCCAGCAGTTACGGAGATAAAGAGCCGAGTGCAGAAAATAGAAATCGAGTTTTTGAGAGAACGGAGCATCCCATTTGAATGATCTAAAAAATATTCAATTAGTAATGATTGGGAGAAGGGGTTATTAGTTTTTAGCAAAGCAGGCCCAGCCATTTCGAAGATACGCAGCTAAATTTACAAAAAATGGTAGATTTAGAGAGAACTAAGCGTCCGATTTAATTGATTCAAAGAACTTTCTGCTTGTCTTAACAAAATAATTGATTTTGGAAAAAAAATTGTTTTTTCAACTTTTTTTTTAATTTTTTGTATATCGAAAATAATTCAGATTTTATTTTCAATTCTGACTATAGTTCTAATATACTTTAAACAAATAATTTCAACTCTGCAATTCAGTTTATATAATTCTTATAAATATTAGACAATGGTACAATATTTATAATAATCTATTTGAAAACATTCAGTATTCCTCGAACATTTTGTTACGGTACGGGAAGTTCCAGCAATTTGCCTTAAGGCACAATGCCACCCACCCCACTAGTTGAATGTTTGATTGGTTTGATTTTTGAAGGACCAATTTGTCATAAAACATTTTAAAAACAACGTTTAATGTTTTAAGTATCATATTGATTGACTTTATTTATTTTATGATGATTTTTTGATTGTTATTTTGTTTTCATTTCATAAATCTGATGCTTTGATTTAGCGTGAACATATGTTTTCTATATCACAATGCCATTACACTACTAGTTTTTTTCTTTACTTTATAAAATTCATTTCCTAAAGTGATTTTATTAGGAATTAAAAAAACATTTCAAAAGATATCGTTTGTAAATCGTTCTGATTAATTTTTTGTAAATATAGGCTAGATCGTTTTTTTTGTAATGGTTAAGATTTTATCTATATAGTTTACGGTTTAAAACGTACATCCTAAAATATTATGTTATTATATAGGCCTACGGAACGTGGTTTAAATATCTACTGAAAATTTATTGTGCAAATCTTAGCACAGACGCAAACCACTAAAGTTAAAGTTGTTATACTAATATTCATTTTTGTTATTACTGCTTATAAAATATTAAATTAATTACGTATACATATATTTAAAATTTGAAATGAAATGAATTTTACTGGAATTTAATTATTTTATAAACTCACCTTTCTTAAATTTTATTTTCCTGGAATTTAATCTTTCTGTTTTTTTTTGAAAATTTATTAATATTATTAATTAATTTAATAATTCAATAATTGTTGATTATTATATTGTTGATAAATCTGGATCGTTTTATTTTTTCTGGAAGATAATTTTTGTGGAATATATATTTTTTCTGGAATATAATTTGTCTAGAATTTTGTTTTTCTACCCACTTTTGTTTTTCTAACCATCAGATCGTTTTAATTTTTGGAGAATATAATTTTGCTGGAATTTAGCTTTTTTTTCAATTCACCTTTTTTACAGTTTAGAGTTAGTTTTTCTAGATTTTAGATAATCCTAGATTTTAGAGTTTAGATAATCCCAGATTTTATAGTTCAGATAATCTTAGATTTCATATTTAAGATAAACCTATTCATAAATTTAATTTTATTTTATTTGATAAATTAAAGTCTAAGTACTTTCAATGGCGTGATCGATTCAAAGTCCAATTTAATATTAATATAATTTTTGTAAATAAATAAATAATAAAAATAGCGATAAATGAGATAGCCTCTTGACTTTTGATAAAAACAAAGTTTAAAATAAATGATGACTTTGTGTTAATTCAAGAGAGATAAATTACAAGTTGTCGAGACGCGTAATATTAATTTTTTTTATTAATAATCATATTAATTATAAAGAGAAAAATTTTCTAATGGCGTTACAATTTTTTTTTAAGTTTTGTCTTTAGACAAATTGCTCGAATTTTTAATTATATAAACAAATGTAAAACAAATAGTAATTATCACCTATTCATAAATTTAATTTTATTTAATTTTATTTGATAAATTAAAGTCTTAAGTCCTTATGATAAGGATAATAATTTCAATGGCGTGATCGATTCAAAGTCCAATTTAATATTAATATAATTTTTGTAAATAAATAAATAATAAAAATAGCGATAAATGAGATAGCCTCTTGACTTTTGATAAAAACAAAGTTTAAAATAAATGATGACTCTGTATTAATTCAAGAGATAAATTACAAGTTCTCGAGACGCTTGTTAGTAAAATTAATTTTTTATTAATAATATAGTAAAGCATATACCGATGATGGTGCATTTTTTTATATTATAAATAAATATCCTAAACGAACTAAGTTTTGTGTATTTAGGCAAATTGGTGGTACTTTCAATTTTATAAACAAATGTAAAAGACTTATCGAGTCTACTATATCTAACTTTTTTTTCAACTAGTTTAAATCGTGTAATAAAATTATTTTCCGTTATTAACCGGAAGAATTTTACTTTCAAATAAATAAAGATAATATTCAGTAGATTTTTTATAGCATTTTCAAAAAAAAAAATTACTGAAGGCGGGCGATCTTGCATAAGATAATTTAAAAAGAGGACTCTACTGACAAACAAATTATCAAACTAAAAAAATAAAATAAGACTCTACTGACGAGTAAATTATCAAATTTTACAACTACATAAACAAAACAGTAGTCTTATATTATTTGAAACGCAAAATTTATACATACTTTTACTTTGAGACGTCGCAAAGTTTCTGCAACTTGCCAAGAGGCAAAATGATACTTTTAGTTTCCGATTTTATCAAAAAATAATTAAAAAATCTGATCACGATGGAATTTTGCGTTTGCTTTGAAACAATTGTGGCCATGAAACAGATTATCGGTTAATAAAAATCTTGTGCCAAATATTTATGCAAATAGAGTAAAAATTACAATAAGTAGACATTATATATATATATATATATATATATATATATATATAATTTTTTGGTTATAGCATATGCAATTATTTTATAACCATTTTAATTACAATAAAGAAATGTTTCGGTTGAATTCGAAATAAATCATGAAGTGATCACAAAGATCGAGTGTCGATACGTCATTTGTTTATTTTGCTATTTATGTGCACATTCAATAGGAGAGACGGGGGTTAAATGTCACACTTTGATGATTGAAAACTTGAGTTATAATTATTTTCATCACAAAACATTTTTGTTTTAAATCTTGGATTTAAATACCACCCGAAATGTTTTCAGAGAAAAAGTTTATATCTTCTCCTTATGATTGCAAGGTCAGAAATTGAAAGTTAAAATTGATAATTAAAAAACATTAGATTTTTTTAAAAGCTTTGAAGAAATTACATTTTTGAGAATTTTGAAATTTTTGAAAAAAATTGACTTGAATTGAACTTGAAAAATTCGATTTTTTTCGTATATTTCCAAATACTTTGGAAGTTTGAACTTTTTATCTTCCCGTAGGGTAAGTTATAGTAATTGCAAAAAAATCTAAAATAAAAAATTTTATATATCTTTACGTTTCAGAGGTTTCTGAACATTTTGACATACCTTAGAAAAAAATGATGTGTGTGTATGTGTGGATACAATTTTTCGTCGACGATTTTGGGAACACGGATCAACCGATTTGAATAATTAAAAAACATTCAATTCGTATTGATAAGGAAGTAGACATGCTGATTAGTTTTTGGCAAAGGCAGGTCTAACCGTTTTGAAGATACGGGGCAAAAGAAGCCAAAAATGGTAATTCACTTTTTGAGAGAACGGACCGTTTTAACAATTTAACCGATTTTAACAATTCAAAAAACATTTTTCTTGTATTGATGAAATGAAAAATTGATTAAATTTTTAGGAAGGCAGGTCTAGCTGTTCCGGAGATCTAATGAAAAAAAAGTGAAAAAATGCCATTTGGCTGACAAAAATTATCCTTAGACACATGTACATCAAATTATCACATATTTTATAGATATTTCACTAATAAGAACAAATTTTGCTTACATTTCTATGGGTTCCGTACTAATGTTTATACATTATACTGCGACGCGGCGCCCACGCGCTTTCATATTTCGTTTGTACGCAGCTAACGTATCGCAAAATATTTCAAAGTATAAGAAAAAAAATTTTTCAAAAAGGTCAATTTTCTTCAAATTTTTGTTTTTTAAATTTTTTTAAAAATTTCATTTTTATTTCAATGTTCTAAAAAATTGAATCTTTCTTAAATAATTTTAATTTTTGGTATGAAAAGTTCTAGCAAATTGCCTTAAGGCACGACGCCATGCACCACTAGTTTTTCAAAAAATTTCAAAGCAATTTTAAATTACGGTTCAGGAAGTTTCAACAATTTGTTTAAAACTAACTTAACAAGTTGTCGAAACTATGTACTTACTGTTCGGAGATTAAGATAGAAATGTCACATTTTTTCTTGAAGCAGTTTTTAGCATGTGTTCAAATTTTACGGGAAATTTAAAAAGCGAGGGGATATCTTGCCATTTTTTAAGAAATTTTGACACGCTATTTAGGAACCACGTGTTTGTTTCGTTCAGGGCCGTATTGTCGAAGCGTTTGTTTATAACCCTGTCGTTATGCAATTGCAAAAACTACCTGTCAGCGAATCTTTTTTTAATTACGTTCCCTTCAAAATGTAAAATGTAAAAAATAGCAAAAAATTGGCTAGCCGTTTTTGGAAAAACGTCGATGAAAAGTCAAAAATCGTCTCACACATAGGCACACGTATACTTTTTCCAAATTTGATCTGAATCGATCCAGAATGACTCGAAACGTCGACGAAATATTCTCTTTAGGAAAGTTATGAAATACACCTAAGTCTGTTTTTACACGGTCTTTTTGTACACGGTTTTGATATAACACGGTTTGAAAATTGAATATTTTTAATTTTTTTACACGATTTTATTCCATTTAGCACGATTTGAAATTTTATGTACTTACATTTTTTTTGTCAAATTTAATTTTTGCGAAGTATGTTCATATCACAAAAAAGTATTTATGAAAGAAAAAAGTCTGAAACCATCGATAGTTTGCGAACACTAGCTTAAAGATTTAAGTGAATTCCCCTTTAGCATGAATTCTTGTTCTTGAAAATTCTCGTTTTTCACTAATTTTAATAGGTTTTAGAGATTAGGAACAAATCACCCATTTTTGAACAAGATCAATGTCTTTTTTATACGTTTTTTTTACACGGCTTCTTCTGGAACCAATCTACCGTGTAAAAACAGACTTAGGTGTACTAATATTATTCGAATTATCTCGCACACTTATAAAATTTTACCCAGTTCTCACCTAAGAAGATTTATATTTATATGCAAAAGGCGTAAAAGTCGTTTCTCCTGTCCAATTCCATCGGTATTCAATTTGTATTTATAAATTTGTCTAGTGTGTGTGTGTATCTGTTTGTGTTTAGTTTTGCTCTTAGCGTCGTTACGAACGCTTCATTCGTCCACTGTTGTTCGATTTGTTGTGTGTTAAAGTGTTAAAAGAGTTAAAAATGTGTTAAATCGTTGGCGCTTTGTGCCGAAAACATGTGCTAGATATACGAATATTGTGAATTATTCATAAAATATTAGCAAACAATAAATCCGAAATAAAATACTATTAACGATAAAAGAAATTCATTATTTCGTACGTTTCGACACTGAATGTGTGTCATCATTCGGCACGATAATAGGAAAAGTTTATTTAATATATATATATATATATATTTATATATAATTCAAGAGAGCCATTGTGTGATATTATTTATTAGTTATAATTATTAAGTATTAAGTGAAAAATTTACTGTTAAAATGTTGCAAGAAAGACTTGGTTTGATTTTTATTTTGTGCTTGTTTTGCGGAAATTCTATACAGGTCAGTATATATATATATATATATATATATATATATATATATATTTATTATATTATATTATATAAAATTCTTCTGTGCGGGTGTATGTCATGATACTCCTAAACCATTATTCGGATTTTGATAAATCTTTCTAAAGTTTGTTAAGGATTTTTTTTAAAATGTAAATGATTATGAAAATATAGTAGTATTGTAGAAATAAATGGCAAAAATTGCAAAAAAACACCTATCATTGTTTGACATTGAAAACATTTGAACTGCTAGAAATGTCAATTCACTTCAAATTTGAATTTAGCTGAAATTATGAGCCTAGATATTATTAGAATATAATATACAAGAAAAATGTAATGCTTACATTATAATTGCCGAAAAGCAGCCGGCAAAAATTGCAAAAAAACACCTATCATTGTTTGACATTGAAAACATTTGAACTGCTAGAAATGTCAATTCACTTCAAATTTGAATTTAGCTGAAATTATGAGCCTAGATATTATTAGAATATAATATACAAGAAAAATGTAATGCCTACATTATTATTGCCGAAAAGCCGAGATGTGCCAGAAATTAAAATAATATAAGATCAACAGTCAACAGTATACGTTTGGCAGATGAAATTATATAATTCAGTTTAATAAATAACGCAACAAGTCCAAAATTGCATATACATTATTTTTATAAACTTATGCAAGATGCATTTTTGTTTACTTTACTAAATTATTTAATTAAAAAATTGAAAACTTTTCAATTGTAGACAAGGGTCATTTATATTTGTTTATCTATGACGTGGGTACAGGACAACGTCTGTCGGGTCATCTAGTATATATATAAATTTTAGATTTTTTGTTTGGCGTTAAAATATATTCTTGGATTGTTTATTTGCAGCCTAATAGTTTCGAGATTTAACTGTAACTATTTATTATGTACGTTTCGGCACAGGATGTGTGTCATCATTCAGCACGTTAACATTTCAATATTCATTCAAATATTTTACAATGTTTAAAAATACTACAAAATTACTAGAAGATATAACAATTATCCTAACACAAGGTAGGAGGGTGAAAATTTAAGGCTGTATATGCGAACATTAATTAATTTTTTTTTAGAAAATAATATGTATATACTAGGTGGCCCGGAAAACGTTGTTTAACCACAAGAAATGTTTTTAAAAAAAATTTAGTATAAAAAATTACTAACTGATTCTGAGTGTAGAAGTATGCGGTAAATTAAATTGACGGTAATCGATAAATATTTGGACAATAGGATAATCCTATGAATCAGTTTATGCAAGAATCAAACGACAATTTGACGAATCTATAGTTTTATCGATGGTAACCCATATCTAGGAGTTGTTTTGAAAATGTTGCAGCAGATAAAGCTGAACAAAAAATAGATAATATTTGATCGAAATTCAATATAAACGTTCACGAAAAAAGTACATATATGAAAAAATAATTGGGCTTCTAGAATGAGTTATATGAAAAATAGATTTGTGGTATGAGGGTGAAAATTTAAGGCTGAAAAAATGAATTAAAACAAAATCTATATATAATGTTATATCTAACTATTTATTTTTAGAAATCCACCGACAGCTCTGCCAGCTATAAAGCTGCCGTGGCTGAATTTCACAGATCAGACAATGGAACTTTTGATGAAAGAATTTTGGACAATTTGTCCGGTTATAAAAAACTTATCGACGAGGCTAGGCAACAGGTAAATGATCTAAATATTTATAATTTCTATGACACTAATGTACGCGCCAGAAAGCTCTTCACCCAAGTATTTATTACACAAAATATTTTAATGTTTTCTTCTAAAGAACTAGAAAACCACAATAACAAATTAGATTAGATTCCCAATAAATTGACTCAGAGTGATAAATATTGTTTATCTTTTTTAATGTCGTTTATCTTTTTTTAGGAAGTCGATATCCTGGTCTTCCCCGAGGCAACATTGAACTATTATTCGATTCCTGGTAACGGTTCTGATGACGATCGAAAAATGGCTTTGGAATATGCAACTTTTGTGCCTGATCCAGCAGCCAAGATAGCACCCTGCGACCTGGACGAGAATAACAACCAGGCTGAAAATAATGACACTGTGATAGTATACAGGTACTGAAGTCTTCTACTAATATTCTGCAGTCTTCTTTATTAACTTCCCGTAGAGTGGTTATAGTAATGGGCCGAAAATCAAAAATGAAAATTTTTGCATTTCTCCACGTTTTGAAGGTTTCTGAACATTTTACTGGCATACCTCAGAAAAACTAGTGTGTATGGCATTGTGCCTTAAGGCAAATTGCTGGAACTTCCCGTACCGTAATGAAATATTCGAGAAATTTTAAACGTTTTCAAATATATTATTACAAACACTGTAACTTTCATTATTTTTACTATCTTGTTATATCTGAGCAAATCAAATGTAAATCATATTACATGAATCAATTTATCTCCAGAACATTAACAATCGTCATTTCATTTCGAATTCAATTTCAAAAAAAATAGTTGCCTAATTGCATAAATTGAAAAAGTGTTTCCGTACAGTCACATCCTAAACGCATTCGCAAATAATTCTGTGCGACATTTCACTTATACTGTGCTTAGCTTGGAGGCATTTTCACATTTTCAATAGTTTCAGAAAATTGAAAAGTGCTCGAGACATAAACAGTCTACACGCACTCGGGTGCACATTTGTACCAG
>NW_020536999.1:4009631-4045610 GCF_003426905.1 Ctenocephalides felis | reverse complement strand
GGAGACGTCAACACTTTCCTGAACAACTTGGTCTATTACGACAAAGAAAAGATTCATCCGGATATCATCAAGCTGTGCTACCTTATTTAAAGGTACATTTTGATCATTGCATGTATTTGATAAAAATGTACTTCAGAAATAAATATTTCACATCAAATTCTATTTTTCAGGACAAAGAATTCGATCCAGTGAAAATCCTTGCCAAGTCTGCTGCAGCAGCCGGTCTCTGCGCCTGGGTAATCAATATTTACAAATTCTACGAAGTTTTTGTGCATGTCGAACCTAAAAGAAGGGCTCTTAATGCTGCCAATAAAGAGCTGCAGGACGCCAGGACAAAATTGGAGAAGCTCACCAACCAGATTAATGTAAGAGATAAATTTATAAGAAACTAGATGGCCCGACAGACGTTGTCCTGTACCCACCCCTACAATTTTTTAATATTGTTACGAATGTGTGGGTGAGGACCCGCACACGGATGTAAATAACACATTACTACCTACCCCCCCTCTCCCTATGCGTGTATCCATGTCCCTGATGAGGAATGTGTCCGCAGGCTGAGGGTGGTTGTCTGCATTGCGTAGTCTAGATATAGTCGTAGTCTTGAGGTAGTCGGGTTTGAGAGTGCCGGCGTGGCCTCAGTGTCGACAAACGTGCGGTCCAGCGCACGAAAGTGTTAATAAAAATGTATTGAATGTGAGATTAGAGGACCATCATGGGGGGAAACAGCGTTCGGAGAACTGTCCCCAAACATAAAGTAGACTTCAGTGAAAATACTAAAGTGATGGTTAAGTGATTTATGTGATCGGGCCCGATGTATGGACATGTGATGGACACTGGTTGCGCCGTGGTTAAAGATAAGTCTAGAATAAGTGCATGTTAGAATAAAAATGTTTTAGATTAAGGGATTGTTTGTTTTAAATATAGGTTTGTTAATTAAGTAACAAACAAACGCCTTTTCATTAGTAGTTTTAAAGTAATCAGTTTTTCTTACAGGATCGCGACGTCACGATAAGGGTTAGAAAGACCGCGAATGTAACAACACAGTAAATTAGGGCATGAATCAAGGTAGTAAATAATAAATAAAAAGGGTTCCACAATAATAAAAAGGGTTTCGGACAATATGATATCTAATATTTTACCGTTTACCTAAAAATAATATTTATTGTTTTTTAAATTACTCTTCACGCCAAAATGCATATACATTTATAATATGAGCGATTGTTAAAAGTAAAACTGCTTTAAATAAAATGATGAGTCGCAATTCCCACACTATATTGGAAATTGAAGTCTTTTAAACGGTATAACATAACCATAATCATAACCATAACACTGGTATTTCATGTTGGATTAAATTCATTTAATTTTTTATTATTTAAGATATCCAAAATTGCATCTCAAACTTGTCCTAATCGATATCGTGAGGGACGAATTGTATGTATTCATCTTTACTTTCCCATTTGTTGTTATAAAGTGAAATTTTTACGAATTTTAAAAATATTGTGGAAAGATTAGTAAAAGATGCAAAGAAATTATATATTGAAAATTTAATATCCGAATCTTGTGTTGGCGCCCCTTAGGGCGTGCGCACGTATTTTTCGCATGCATCGCATTAAAGATAGGACCGGCCCTAATTATTTTTTAATTTCATATTTTATTATTTTGCCATATTCTGTTCATATGTGTATCATTCAATCTGCCAAAAATACACTATATTCAACTATATTTATATTATCTTATTAACTTATTTCCGTAGGGCAAAAAAATCGAAAATGAAATTTTTTATATATCTTTACGTTTCAGAGGTTTCTGAACATTTTGTCATACCTTAGAAAAAATGGATGTATGTGTGTGTGTGTGCGTGTGTGTATGTGTGTTCGGATACAATTTTAGGTCGACGATTTCGGGAACACGGATCAACCGATTTGAATAATTCAAAAAACATTCGATACGTATTGATGAGGAGACGTGCTGATTAGTTTTCGGAGATCTAATGAAAAAAGTAAAAAAAAAAATGCCATTTGGCGGTCAAAATGATCATTAGACATATGCACATCAAATTATCAGATATTTTATAGAGATTTTAACAATAAGCATAAATTTTGTTTGCATTCCTATGGGTTCCGTACCAATGTTTATTCGTTAGATGGCGACGCGGCGCTTACGCACTCTGACATTTTGTTTCTTTGCAGTTAAAGCAGTACGATTGCTTTGAAAAATGTTCAGAATTTCCAAAATATGTCAAAATAAAGAAAATATTTTTTTTTTCAAGAAAAAAATTTTTTTTAAAAGAAGGTAATTTTTTGTCAAATAATCTAATTTTTTCGAAGTAAAATTTTTTCAAAAATGTTAATCGTTTTTAAAAAGATAATAATATTTGGTACGGGAAGTTCCCGCAATTTGCCTTAAGGCTAGATGTCATGAGCCCCACTAGTTATTTTAATTTTTGGCACATCTCAGCTACTTTTTAGCAATAATAATGCAGACATTTCATTTATTTCATTCATAATCATAAATTTATTATACATATTCTAATATTGTCTAGGTTCATTTTTAATGCAAACAATGACATGTCGTTTTTTGCAATTTTTTTCCATTTATTTCTACAATATTGCACATACATCCCAGTACTTTATAATCACATACATTCTAGAAAATTTCCTTAACAAACTTCAGAAAGATTTATCGAAATCCGAATAATTGTTTAGGAGGAGTATACAGTTAGTGCTTGTAATTTAATAAGAACTTTATATAATAGCAATAAAGCTCAAATTGATTCTACGTTTTAGTTAGAAAACGTTTATATGAGATGGCTGTTTTTAGGGTTTTTCTGGCAAGTATTCGATCTTTTCTCGCCGTAAGAACCATCCTTGCTTGGACTTCAACGAACATTTTAAAAAAGAATTGGCTAAATCGGTCCAGGAATTTGTTGAGTTATGCGCTTACCAACACATTTTGCGATTCATTTTTATATATAAGATAATAAAATTATAAATTGTGTAAACAAGATAATAAAATTATAAATTGTGTCTATTTCTATGACTATTACCTTTTTTAGTTCCTCGAAGAAAAATTGGCAGTTTTGACCAAAGAGTTTGATGAAGCGATGGGTGAAAAAATGAAATGTCAAGCCGAAGCTGATGCAACAGCATTTACTATCGATTTGGCCAACAGACTTGTTGGAGGTTTGGCTTCGGAAAATGTCAGATGGAGACAATCTGTCGAAGAGTAAGTGTTAATGGACAATTTATGGAAATACCAATTTTGATTGATTGGTTCTGTTTTTGTTTAGTTTGAAGATGATGAATATAACAATCCCGGGTGATATTTTGCTGGTCAGTTGCTTTATATCGTACGTGGGATGCTTCACTCGTCGATATCGTGTCGATTTACAGGATAAGTTTTGGATTCCTTATTTTGAAAAAATACAGGTAGGGTAAATAAAAAATAATATGCGAGGATTCAAGTAATTCAAATCGGTTTTAAGCTCAGCAAATTAATACATTCAGAGTCTTTTTTCCTCAGCCAAAAATTCCTCGAACCGGCGGCCTGGACCCTCTGGGTTTATTGACAGACGATGCCCAGATCGCGTCCTGGTGCAACGAAGGATTACCCAGCGATCGGATGAGCGCTGAAAACGCAACTATACTCACAAATTCTGCCAGATGGCCTCTCATGATCGATCCTCAGTTGTAAGTAAAAATAGGACACTAACATTATTAACTTCCCGAAGGAAAAGTTTGTTTTCATCAAAAAATCCGATTCGCTAACTTTATGTTTTCTCGACTTTTCAAGCCATTCTGAATCGAATGAGACCAAATTTAAGGAAAAAGTATGTGTGTGTGTATGTCAACAATTTTTTGCCGTAAATCGACGTTTTCTCTCTAAAACGGCTGGACCGATTTCAAAAATTTAAAAGCCATTTGATATATCTCGATGAGGACTAGGGTTTGTTGATCCTTGATGACCCTAGATCATTTGTGCGACAATTGGCCGGGCCGTTTCTTTGTAAATCGCAGAAAAGTAAAAATTTTTTCGTCCACGTTTTAGCCCGCAATTCTGAATCGATTCTGAAAATTCAAAAACCCGGTTGGGAATCGTGCTGATTAGTTTTGGGTAAAGATCGGCTGGGCCGTTTTCTTGTAATAAAGTTTAAAAAAAAATTTCGACGATTTTTATGATTTTTTTTTGACGGTAGATATCATAGTCTTCTAGATCATTCTAAAATATTACCGCCCTACGACAACTAGTTTAGCTTTAAAAATTCGTCAAAGTTTGCAAAAATTGGTATCGTTTTTTTGGCATTTGTCAAAATTAGACTTTTCATCGACCTTTGCTCAAAAACGCCTGAACCGATTTCAGATATTTAAAAAGCATTTGATGTATATCGATGAGGATTATCGTTTCTTAGTTTTGTGCGACGATCGGCCGATCCGTTGCTTTGTACTTTGAAAGATAGTGTTGAACTTTTCGTCCACATTCAAGCTCATACTACCGAATCGATTTCAAAAATTCAAAAACTCTTTGAAAGATATTAGTTGGGAATGATACTGATTAGTTTTAGGTGAAAATCTACCGAACCGTTTTCTTGTAATTATCTGTTGAAAAAAAAATTTAAGCCGATTTTTATGGAACTTTTTTTGCGATATATATCATAGAACTTACTGAAATATTACGGCCTTACGACAAGTAGTTTAATTTTGAAAAATCATCAAAATTTGAGAAAATAAGTAGTTCTTTCGATATTTGTTAAAATTAAAATTAGATGAATTACTTGGTATAACGTTAGAGTACTTGGTATTAATAAACCATTAAAGTCCTACGAAAACTGGTTCAAATATAAAAATCGAAAATTTGCTTTAAGAAAATACTCTGAGTCAAAGTGTTTGTTCGTTTTCAATTATGTGTAATAAATCTACTCGGAATACTTCTAATCACTCATAAATTAATTTGTTTATTATTGATTAAGTCGATTATTTACAGATATCGAGAAGTTCATGTAACTTGCCTCAAGGCTAAATACCAATACCAACTAGTTTAAATTTCCAGCAGTTTTCCTTAAAATCATTTTGTAATTTAAGGCAAGGTTTGAAGTGGATAAAAACAAAGTACGGTGCTGATTTGAAGATCATCCGTTTGTCGATGAAGAACTACCTTGATATTTTGGAACGGGCTATCAATAATGGGGATACTGTTCTTCTCGAAAATATTTTTGAGGTAAAAAATAAATAGATACTATACCACTTTACCATATACCACTTGTTTTTATTATATATACTAGATGACCCGACAGACGTTGCCCTGTACCCATGTCTACAATTTCTTAATATAATATACTAATATTTACCTTTTACCTAAAAATAATAATTATTGTTTTTTTAATTACTCTTTACGCCAAAATGCATGCACATTTATAATATGAGCGATGTTAAATGTAGAATTGCGCCTTCATGTTGGTTTAAATTAATTTAATATTTTATTATTTGAGATATCCAAAATTGCATCTTAAACTTCTCCTAATCGATATCGTGAGGGCCAAATTGTATGTATTCATATTTACTTTCCCATTTGTTGTTATAAAGTGAAGTTTTTACGAATTTTAAAAATATTATGGAAAGATTAGTAAAAGATGCAAAGAAATTATATATTGAAAAAAAACTATATTGAAAATTTAATATCCGAATCTTGTGTTGGCGCCCCCTAAGGCGTGCGCTAGTATTTTTCGCATGCGTCGCATTAAAGGTAGGACCGGCCCTGATTAATACTTAATTTCATATTTTAAGTGAATTAATTTGTCATATCCTGTTCATATGTGTATCATTCAATCTGCCATATATCTTAAAATATTTATTTTCTGGCACATCTCAGCTGCTTTTTGGCAATAATAATATAGACATTACATTTTTATTATTCATAATTATAAATTTATTTCACATATTCTAATATTGTCTAGGTTCATAAGTAAATTGAAATTTTTGGCAGATGGTAGTTTTCATTTGTTTTAAATGCAAACAATGACATGTCGTTTTTTACTATTTTTTCCATTTATTTCTACAATATTGCGCATACATCACAGTACTTTACAATCACATGCAGTCTAGAAAATTTCCTTAACAAACTTCAGAAAGATTTATCAAAATCCGAATAATAGTTTAGAAGGTGTATACAGTGAGTGCTTGTAATTTAATATGAACTTTATATAATAGCAATAAAGGTCAAATTGATTCTACGCTTTAGTTAGAAAACGTTTGTATGTGAAAAAGAAAAGGGCTGTTTTTAGGGTTTTTCCTGCAATTATTCGATTTTTTTCGCCGTAAGAACCATCCTTGAACTTCGACGAACATTTAAAAAAAAAGAATTGGCCAAATTGGTCCAGGCGTTGTTGAGTTATGCGCTTACCAACACATTTTGCGATTCATTTTTATATATAAGTTATATAATAATTTTTATGATATCTATTTTTCTTTTACAGACGGTGGACGCCGTCCTAAATCCACTCCTGGGCAGAATGCTGGTGAAGAAGGGACGTTGTGTTAAAATCGGTGACAAAGAAGTCGATTTCAATAAAAATTTCAGGCTGATCATGCAGACCAAGTTGGCAAATCCTCATTATAAACCTGAGATGCAGGCACAGGCCACTCTTATCAACTTTACTGTCACCAGAGACGGGTGAGATAATTCAAAGAAACAATTATTCATAGATAATCTTATATATAAAAACTCAACAACGCCTTGACCAATTTGGTCAATTTTTTTTTAATGTTTGTTGAAGTTCAAGGATGGTTCTTACGGCGAGAAAAAATCGAATTATTGCCGGGAAAACCCCAAAAACAGCCCTTTTCTTTTTCTCATATAAACGTTTTCTAAAACTAAAACATAGAATCAATTTGAGCTTTATTGCTATTATATAAAGTTCATATTAAATTACAAGCACTCACTGTTTACTTCTACTAAACGATTATATGGATTTTGATAAATCTTTCTGAAGTTTGTTAAGAAAATTTTCTAGGATGTATGTGATCATAAAGTACTGGGACGTATGTTTAATATTGTAGAAATAAATGAAAAGAAATTCAAAAAACGACATGTCATTGTTTGCATCGGGAACGAATGAAAACTATCATTTGCCAAAAATTTCAATTTACTTATGAACCTAGACAATATTAGAATTTGTATCAGTGGCGGATCCAGCTTTGACGCCAGGGGGGGCCTCATAATTAAATTATGTATAGAACATATATTCGCAATACGATCAGAAAATCCTTAAATTTTAGGAGCCTTTGACTTCGTAACAAAATACATAAATAAAATCTTTATGAAGTAAATTTATTGCAGATTTAGTGTTTTATCTAAGTCTTAAGACAGGCTCAGGGGAGGTCATGACCCCCCTGACCCACCCTCTGGATCCGCCACTGATTTGTATAATAAATTTATGATTATGACTAAGAAAAATGAAATGCCTACATTATTGTTGACGAAAAGCAGCTGAGATGTGCCAGAAATTAAAATAATATAAAATACAGTATATGTATGGCAGATTGAATGATACACATATGAACAGGATATGACAAATTAATTTACTTAAAAAATGAATTTAAGTATTAATCAGGGTCGGCCCTACCTTTAATGCGATGCGTGCGAGAAATACAAGCGCACGCCTTAGGGGGCGCCAACACAAGATTCGGATATTAAATTTTCAATATAGTTTTTTTTTTCAATGTACAATTTCTTTGCATCTTTTACTAATCTTTGCACAATATTTTTAGAATATTTTAAAAATTTTATTTTAAAGACTTCAATTTCCAATATAGTGCGGAAATTGAGACTCATCATTTTATTTAAAGCAGTTCTACATTTAACATCGCTCATATTATAAATGTATATGCATTTTGGCGTGAAGAGTAATTTGAAAAACAATATATATTATTTTTAGATAAACGGTAAATATTAGCATATTATATTAAAAAATTGTAGATATGGGTACAGGACAACGTCTGTCGGGTCAGTATATAAATAAATTTGTATCTATTTCTTCTAGGTTGGAAGAGCAGCTTCTGGCCGAAGTCGTGAAGGCCGAACGTCCTGATCTGGAGGCCCTAAAATCTGATCTGACGACCCAGCAGAATTTGTTCAAGATTACATTGAAATTCTTAGAAGACGATCTATTATCTCGTCTTTCCAGCGCCGGTGCCAATGTCTTAGAAGATAGTGCTCTGGTCATTAATTTGGAAACAACAAAGAAAACCGCTGAAGAAATCGTCATCAAGGTCGAGGAGGCGAAAATTACATCGGCTAAGATTGATGAGGCTAGGGAACAGTACAGGTGAATAAATAATACATACATCAATCAAATGAAGATGATCTATTTTCTATATGTTATTAATTTTATAGACCAGCTGCTTGTCGTGCATCCATCCTTTACTTCATTCTGAATGAGTTGTACAAAATCAACATGATGTATCAGTTTTCTTTGAAAGCATTCAGGTTTGTTTTATTTATTTATTAAATTCCCGAAGGAAAAGTTTGTTTTTATAAAAAAATCCGATTCGCTAATTTTATGTTTTCTCGACGTTTCAAACCATTCTGAATGGAATGAGACCAAATTTGGAAAAAGTATGTGTGTGTGTGTATGCGTGTGTGTGAACAGATTTTTTGCTGTAAATCGACGTTTTCTCAAAAACGAATTCAAAAATTTAAAAGCCATTAGATGTATCTCGATGAGGACTATTGTTTGTCATTTTGTGCGACGATCTTTATAAATAGCAGAAAAGTGAAAAATTTTTCGTCCACGTTTTAGCCCGCAATTTTGAAAATTCAAAAACCGTTCGAAAGATATTGGTTGGGAATCGTGCTGATTAGTTTTTGGTAAAGATCGGCCGGGTTTTCTTGTAATAAAGATTTAAAAAAAAAAATTTCACATTTTTTATGATTTTTTTTTTGACGGTAGATATCATAGTCTTCTAGATCATACTAAAATATTACCGCCCTACAACGACTCGTTTAGCTTTAAAAATTTGTCAAAGTTTGCAAAAATTGCTATCGTTTTTATGGCATTTGTCAAAATTAGACCTTTCATCGAAGTTTGCTCAAAAACGCCTGAACCGATTTCATAAATTTAAAAGCCATTCGATGTATCTCAATGAGCACTATAGTTTGTCAGTTTGGTGAGACGATCTGCCGAGCCGTTTCTTTGCAATTTGAAAAAGAGTGTTAAACCTTTCGTCCACATTTAAGCTCATACTACCGAACCGATTTTAAAAAATCAAAAACTGTTCGAAAGATATTAGTTGAGAATGATACTGATTAGTTTTAGGTGAAAATCTACCGAGCCGTTTTCTTGTAATTAACTATTGAAAAAAAAATTAAGCCGATTTTTATAGAATTTTTTTTAGCGATATATATCATGGTCTTATAGAACTTACTGAATTATTACGGCCTTACAACAAGTAGTTTAATTTTAAAAAGTCATCAAAATTTGAGAAAATGAGCAGTTTTTTTGACGTTAGCTAAAATTAAAATTAGTTAAAAAGCAATAATAAGCCAGAAAGATCCCTTTGATTTTTATCTATATGCTTCTAACGTATCTTTTATTCTTTTTGAGATATAATGAAAATATAAAACAATATATATTTTTCCTAGAATACTTTATGTGATACCGATTTATTCAGATTTTCATTGACATAATTTTGTTTATTACATGATTTTCGTTAAAATATATATTTTAGGAGATATTTGCAAAAAAACGAAGAAAAACGCCAAAAATATATGAATCTTTAGTGGCCAGTAACTTGAAAAGTATTAGTTTTTTTGAAAAACTATAAAAGACATTTTTTCTTATAATTAGTTCTTCTATCGATTTCCGACGTTATTTTGAAAAAATGTAATTACACAATTGAGAAGGGGTGTCATGTTATGGCGCAACCCGAATTGTTTTCACTTTTGAACTTGAGTGTAAGATGAACCTAATTCCAAAATTTCATTCAATTCGGAGCACAGTAAAAAAAATCAGAGGTTATACCCTTTTTTCTTCTCCGTTTACTGCACTAATAATAATTGTTGATTTTTGAAAATACTCCGAGTAAACGTGTTCATTCGTTTTCAATTATCTGTAATAAATCCACTCATAAATTAATTAATTTTTTATTGATTAAGTCAATTATTTACACATATCGGGAAGTTTATGTAACTTGCCTCAAGGCAAAATACCAATACCAACTAGTTTATTAAATATTTTCACTAGCAAATATTTGTAATATTTTTTTACCACAGTGTCGTGTTTCTGAGGGCTATCGCCAAAACACCACCAGCAGAGACTTTGGAGGAGAAAGTGGAAAATCTTTTGGAGTCCATCACCCATGCTGTGTACATGTACACAACCCGAGGACTTTTTGAACGTGATAAATTGACTTTTATGGCACAGGTCGTGATACAGGTAATAAAAATTGAAGCCATACTTTTATATTTGTTTTATTTATCAAGCCCTGCACATAGCTTGATCTATGAATCATTTTCTTTTTTATGTGAACGTTAATGCAATGATCATCATCAATATTACGAGGTAATAAATTAACCATATTATTAATGTCAACAGGCACATTTATAATTTGGCCAAACATTCCAAATTGTCCATTTGCATGTCGCAATCGTCTAATTTGCATGAAACACAACCTAGGTGAAATTAATCTTTCAAATACAGTATCTAGTTTAGGTAGATAATTTGGTATAGGTGGAAAAACAAACCCGTTAAATTTACACAATAGTGGGAATTTTACCCGAATTTATTGTCTTTCGACAAGTTTAACATCCAACTTGATTATTTGAATTAATATTCAGAAAACCATTATTAAGAATTTGTTTTTGAGCATCATTTGATATTTCTAAGTCACTTTGAAACCAAAGTCGATCACGCACAAAACATACATAGCCAAAGCTATCATTTGTAAATTGTTTTTCAAACAATTTTCGTGCATTCCTAAACAAATTGAAGGGTTTATATGGAAGTTCAAATACTTCATTTGACTCTTGCAAAAGATCTTGTCACATTATTAGTCACAATATATGCAGAATCATTAATTTGCAAATGACGTGATGTAGTTGCTGTATCAGAAAAAGTTACAGCAGTACTTTCATCTAAAAAGATAAGAGAATAATATGTTTAAATGTGAATAGTTGAAATGTTTTTCAGGAGTAAAATAGCGAAAAAAGATTTTTACTTATGTCAATGGTGTTGACATTAACATCTAAATTGATACCTGACTTAAGATTTTCTAATAAATTGACAGTAACCGATTATTTTCCTGCAGTTGTTTTCTTTGACTATGTAATCTTGATCTTTGTAAGTTTGTAAGAGGCTTTGAACCTACATCAATATTTATAATTACTATTATAGTGAATTAAAATTAGTCTACATAGCCATCATAAAAGAGAAACATGTAAACTTTCTCTAAATTTCCAATCAAGAATTATTGTTTTCACAATTTCACTTATCATGTAATTGTGTTCGTAGAACTTCATGTAATTGAAATTAACATACGTTTATTGACTACTTGTTTGTTTTGACTAGGGTTTGTCGGTTTTCAAAAGCCGGTTTTAAAAACCGGTTTTTTGGCGAAAATTATGGAATTCGAAAACCGTTTTCTTAGTGAAAAAAGTTGGTTTTCACTTTATAAATGGAAAATGACAAATATAGCCAAATATAAAAGATAGTTGAAAGCGTTTTGATTCTTGAAATCATATCGTTTCAATATCATTTGATATCTTATCAGTCTGCAATGGTTTCCAGTAAGGTTTTGTATATAATAATTTAGATTTTTATACCAGTGTATATATTAATTTAAATCAGTGTGACTTCTTCTTGAAGAAGTAACTTTCTCTACTCAAACTCAAAAAAAGAGTTTTAATCCCTAGAAGCCACAAATTAAAGAACAAAAAACTTAGAATTATTATATCAGGCTTTAGAAACAACAACAAAGTATGAGAGTATTTTCTATTTCAGGAAATTTTGTGAGTAAACAAAGGACACGTCTAAGTAGCAATTCGATAGACATTCTCAATTTTTTTTAAATCATATTTTATTAAACAAAAAACAATTAGAATGTTTAAAATTAATTAATTAAAATTACTCGGAACAGAAATATAAGCTTAGCTTAATTGTTTTTAAAACTAAAATTGATATTAACAAGTATGTATCAACATGTATCAAACATTTTTTTATTTTTTTTATTTAATGAATTTTTTTATTTAAAAATGTATTATTTTTATATATTCGAAAACTTTTCTTTCACTATCATAAAAATATTTTCATTCCTATATGTGAAAATGATGCATGAATAACGAATAATTATTTTCAAAGTATTTTTAATCAAGATGAACTATTATTTTTTAGTTCTACTAATTAAAATTAAAATAATTTTGTTTACTATCTATAAAATTGAACAATAAATAAATTAAGTCAAATACTATTCTAAATTACACTAAATTTGCGGATAAATTACAGAATATTCGAGCAAAAATTTATTTTCTATATAAAATTCGAAAACCGGTTAAAACCGGTTTTTTAGTAAAATTAAATTTCGAAAGCCGGTTTTCTGAAATGTCGGTTTTTGTAAAACCCTAGTTTTGACTATTTCGCTGGCGATACAGTTTCATTCTTTGAGCAACTGTAGTATATCTGTCTTGCCTATAAAAATATTTTCCGTTTTAGTAATAATCTCAAAGGTATAAAGTAACCTCGAAAATTTCGAATAATACAAATTTCTTCAATAAACTTACGTTTCTTACGCAGCGCAGATTTTTCATTTGTTTCATTATTTGCACTACAATTATTTATGGGGGACGGGATAAAATATTCTTTCGATCCAGACATTTTTTATACTATTATTTAATACTGACGACTTATACTATTATTTAACTTTAAAATGTTTTAACATAAAATCGGAAGATGAACAATATGCTTCACGCTTTCGGTGACGTACGCTCGTATAAAGTCACGCATCAGAATCGTCCCGTATAGAAATGATCTCATCGAGAGCGAATGACTCTCACTTGACCTTGCCGTAACAATTTCCGTTGCAAGAAGTTTTACTTCAATAAATAAAATATAACTGGTGACAAGAACTGAAAATGCAAATGAATTCTGTTTTTTTCCTATAGATTGAATTGAATGCCAAGACGATCGAACCAGCAGAACTGGATTTTTTGCTCAGATTTCCAGCAGTTGCAACCGAGAGTGTACCTGTAGACTTTTTATCGAATTTACTTTGGGGAGGTGTTAAATTGTTATCGAACATGACAGAGTTTGCAAATTTGGACAAAGACATCGAGGGAGCTGCAAAGAGGTGATCTACAGACAACCTTAATATCATATTTTGAAACAGCAAAAATTTCAATTATTTTTTGCAGTAAATAAGCTCTATTCTATTTTTTATTATTTTTTTTTAATTATTAATTTTATTTTCAGGTGGAAGAAGTTTGTGGAAAGCGAGGCACCAGAAAAGGAAAAATTGCCGCAGGAATGGAAAAACAAACAGCCCCTACAAAGACTCTGCATTATGAGGACTTTAAGACCTGACAGGATGTGCTATGCTACATCGTAAGGAAACTCTTATTATTACTAAAAAAACAATTATAACTAGTGGTGTATGGCATTGTGCCTTAAGTCAAATTGCTGGAATTTTCCATATCGTAATGAAATATTAGGTTGTCAAATATCTCCCTTCCGCCTTTTTGTATTATAAACCAATAGCAAAAAAGCGGAAGGGAGATATTTGACAACCTAATATTCGAGGAATATTAAATGTTTTCAAACAGATTATTATAACCTGTAACTTATACATGTTTACAGAGAAGTGAATGAACAAAACTTATGGGGCAATTCTGCTGTAACAGAGCTCATAAAATAGCGTTGTCATGGCAACGCTATCTTATGCTTGTTCTTAGTAGTAACTGTGTGAAAATGTCTATTTGCAGTTTGATCAGGCATATTTTACATATAAACAAGCAAGGAAGAATCTTATGATAACAGAATAGTAGATGGTGCAATAATTACAACATTTAAAGCATACATCAGTATTAACTTGATGTATGCTTTATATGAACATTTTGAAAATGCATTGAAATTTTATTTAAAAATTACTTATGCACTGCTTATAGGATATATAAATTTTGTATCTTATTATTATTTGTAGTGGCTACATTGAGGAACGTCTTGGTCCAAAGTTTGTAGACGCTCGAACCTTGGACTTTCCAACATCGTATGAAGAAATGAGCAACATCACACCCATGTTTTTTATATTGTCACCTGGATCTAATCCCTTAAAGGCAAATAACTTTATACATACATATATATACACCTAAGTCTGTTTTTACATGGTAGATTGGTTCCAGAAGAAGCCGTGTAAAAAAAAAACGTGTAAAAAAAGACATTGATCTTATACAAAAATGGGTGATTTGTTCCTAATCTCTAAAACCTATTAAAATTAGTAAAAAACAAGAATTTTTAAGAACAAGAATTAAATTAGTGCTATTCACATTTGCTTTGACCAGTAAAAATTGTTTGTACGCGCTAAAGGGGAATTCACTTAAATCTTTAAGCTAGTGTTCGCAAACTATCGATACTATCGATGGTTTCAGACTTTTTTCTTTCATAAATACTTTTTTGTGATATGAACATACTTCGCAAAAATTAAATTTGACAAAAAAATTTAAGTACATAAAATTTCAAATCGTGCTAAATGGAATAAAATCGTGTAAAAAAATTAAAAATATTCAATTTTCAAACCGTGTACAAAAAGACCGTGTAAAAACAGATTTAGGTGTATATATATATATATATATATATATATATATATATATATACATATGTATTCGATGCTAATAAATTGATTTATTATAATCCCTCTTCTCCTCAGGATGTTGAAAGTCATGGCAAAAAGCTGAAATTCATGACCGATTTACAAAATTTCCACGTTGTATCGTTGGGCCAGGGCCAGGAGGTAGTGGCAGAAAGTGCCATCGAAATTGGTGCCAAATTTGGACAGTGGGTTATGTTGCAGAATGTGCATTTGGTTGCCAAGTGGTTGCCAACGCTGGAGAAGAAGATGGAGCAGACGTTTGAGAAGAGCCACGAGAATTATAGGTAAATGGAAAAAAATGTTTAATTGTGTGACTAACAGAATGAATAACAGTTTTTACTTCCTAATCGAGATTTTCTTTATTTATGAAATACATATTATTTTTGCTGACTATATTTTTTAATCAGGTTATACATCAGCGCAGAACCAGCTATGAGTGCTGAATACCACATACTTCCTCAAGGTGTACTAGAGTCATCGATAAAGGTTCTTTTTTTCTCATTCTAATTCCATAAATGGTTATACTTCATTAAAAATACTCTATTATTGATGTATCGTTATAAAACAACTGGCAACATTAGACCATTCCTGTACAATTAATGATTAAAATATATAAACTGATGGAATTGTCTATTGCATATTGTTCAATGTGCAAGGCTTTTTTATTTGAATTCGCAAATATATATTCAAAATGTATGTAATTTAGTTGTCATTACCCTTGTAGGTGACCAACGAAGCCCCCACAGGCATGTTTGCAAATTTGCACAAGGCCCTGGACAATTTCAACCAGGAGACTTTGGAGATGTGCAGCAAAGAGGCCGAATTCAAGGCGATTTTATTTGCATTATGCTATTTCCATGCAGTCGTCTGCGAACGAGGAAAATTTGGAGCACAAGGATGGAACAGGTTAGATAAGAAAAATAAATAATTGTCCAAACTTGAATGTTTTTAATTCCAAATTTTTGTTTTAGAAATTACCCTTTCAATGTTGGAGATTTGACGATCAGTGTGTATGTGTTGTATAATTATTTAGAAAATAATGCCAAAGTGCCATGGGAAGATCTACGATATTTATTCGGTAAGTAATAGAAAAGTAAGTAGGTATTGGAAACTATAAAAGACAATCTGAACAGATTACAACTATATATATTAATAAAATAAAAATAAAAAAGAGTACGCCTAAGGTTCACATGCGATTGAAGTAAAACTTATTTGCTACTGTACAAGATGGCATTTAAGTAAAAATAAATACATCATATAACAATTTTGAATAATGTTTATTAGTAATATGGTAACACTCGTGATGCACACATTTATTAGTGTCGTCAATCATGATACACATTTATATAATGATAAATTATAAACTATATATTTATAATGGCATTAAAAATATGTATAATATTTGTAATATGTAATTAAAGACATACTTGAAATATGACGTAATTGCTGATTAATAACTTCTATAGTATTCGTTTACACAGTGAATTGTGTTAAACAACGCCCAAACAAATATTATTTTTGCAACTTCACTCATTATGTAATAATTGTGTTTGAAGAACTTCACGTAATTAAAATTAACATACATCCATTGACTGCTTGTATTTTTTTACTTTTTTGCAGTCTCATTCTTTGAACAGCTGTAATATCTGTCTTGCCTAAAAAATATTTTTTATTTTAATAACTTCAAAGATTTATAGAAGCTACGAATAATATAGAAATAATTTCTAATCAATAAACTTACGTTTTGTACACGGCACAAGTGTTTAATTTGTTTTATTATTTTCAAGGAACAGGATAAAATATTCTTGCGATTCAGGCATTTTTCATTAGATCAAGATTTGTACTGCGATTTAACTTTAAAATGTTTACTTATCTATGCCGATTTCCTTGTTGATATCGGTACGCATACAACGTTGATGCCGTTACGCCCACAACCACAATTTCACATACACGACTACTAATCACAATCGACCCGTATTGAAATGATTTCATCGAGAGCGAATGACCTACAGTTCGGCCGTAACGCATTTCCGTTGCATTTGTACGGATTTACACCCTAGTCGCGCCTAAAGAACTTTTACTTCAAAAAAATTAATAACAAAATAATCAAAAATATACTAAACAACCAAAAATTGATTGTTTTTTGCGAGAAATTTTTGCGTTTCTTGACGTTTTGAAGGTTTGTGAACATTTTGACATACCTCAGAAAAAATGGATGTGTGTGTGTGTATGTGTGTGTTTTATGTCTGCATTTTTCATCCACGTTTTCGGGCGCACGGATCAACCGATTCGAATGATTCAGAAAACATTCGGTTCCTATTGATAGGGAGATATGCTGATTAGTTTTTGGCAAAGGCAAGTCCAGTTGTTACGGAGATACGGAGCAAAGAGTGCAGAAAATACAAATCGAGTTTTTGAGAGATCGGAGTATCCATTTTGAATGATCTAAAAAACATTCAATTTGTAATGATTGGGAGAAGAGGTGATTAGTTTTTGGCAAAGACAGGTCCCATCATTTCGAAGATACAGAGCTAAATGTGCAAAAAGACAGTTTTTGAGTGAACTAAGCGTCCGATTTGAATGATCTAAATACTTTCTGCTTGTATTGACAAAAACAATTGCTTTTGAGGATAAAAAATTATTACATCTTTTTTTATTTTCCTTGAAATATTTTTGTAATTTTGGATTAAAAATTGTAAAAAATTACCCAGGCTAAGCACAGTATAAGTGAAAATGTCGCACATAATTATTTGCAAATGCGTTTAGACTGTGATTATACCGGAGCACTTTTTCAATTTTGTGTGAATTAGGCAACTATTTTTTTTTGAAATTGAATTCGAAATGAAATGACGATTGCTCTTATTTTAGAGATGAATTGATTTGTGATTTATGATTTATGATTTACATTCGATTTGCTCAGATATAACAAGATAGCAACAATAATGAAAGTTACAGTATTTGTAATAATATATTTGTAAACGTTTAAAATTTCTCGAATATTTCATTACGGTACGGGAAGTTGCCTTATGGCACGATGCCATACACCACTAGTTATAAATTTTATTTCTATTATCCCAGGTGAAATAATGTACGGTGGACACATCACTGATGACTGGGACAGACGTCTGGCTCGAACCTACCTTTTAGAATTCATGCAGCCCGAATTGACTGAAGGCGAACTGAATTTTGCTGTTGGGTTCCGTGCACCACCCAACACCGATTACAAGTAAATTATTTAATTCTGTATTATCAAAGTGCCAAATTTTTTATGCATTTTTTTTTCTTCTGCAGAGGTTACCACGAGTACATTGATGATGCCCTTCCGCCTGAATCACCATATTTGTATGGTCTGCATCCGAATGCAGAAATTGGATTCTTGAGCACGAAATCTGAGAAAATGTTCAAGACTATATTTGAATTGCAGCCGAGAGATTCTGGAGGCGGTGAGGCTGGTGGAGTATCCAAAGAGGAGAAGGTAATTAAATCATGCGATACTTTAGTATTAATAATTAGTATCAACTAGGGAATGCAATACCGATGGAAAATTTCAATACCGGTATTTCGGTAATTTTTCATTTTAAAACCGGAATACCGGTGAATTACCGGCATTTTTATTATCTTAAACAAACGTAAACAAAATTGAAAGTTACTAGTACAAATATAAAAAAAATGTATAAACAACTACAACCATATTCAACTAAACAATAAAAACTATAAAATAAACTAATAAGTTTATTTTTTTGAATAATAATTTAACAAAAATATATGCAATTTAATTAATTCATTATCACTATCGAGTATATTGAGTACTTTTCACCAAAAACAAACTTATGAGTAAGAAGGACCAAAAACTCATAAAAGATCATATGTACCCACAATTATGAAAGTGGTCTAAGTCATATATTTCTTGTTTCGAGATATTTAATGATTTGCATTTGAATAAATTAAAAAATATTTTTACATTATGCGACATTTTAATTTTTAATTTTATTAGTCTTAACTAATGGAAATTTATTATGAATATAAAATTTTGTGTGAATTTCATACGATAATATTGTTTTTGAAGGTCGGATTGACTTAGACTATTTTCAAAATTAACTGAATGTCCTATAAATGACTTAAAGCAATAAAGAACTTTGAGTTTTATTTGAAACAATAATTTTATTGAAATAATTCGTGAGCATTTATTAATTATTTTTAAACGGTAATCCATTTTTATCATTATTTCGAGTATTTAAGATTCTTAAAATGTTCCTGAAAAACTGGAGGGATGTACGGTGGTAAACTCATAATATCTTTGTTTTTCTTCTGATACTGGTCTAATGCTGGTGTATAATGGAAGTAATTTAATATTTCCGTATATTTTTTGGTCTTTCTCTTTCAGGTGAAAGATCCAAAACGTGAAATGTAGAATCATCTAAAAAAGTTTTATAAAACATAAAAATTTTATAAGGTTCATTTTTCAAGAATCTCATCCATTGAATTTGTAGCCAAGAGACAGATTCGCCCGCGGTATTTTTTACTATTCTTGTTATTGTATCTTCTAATGATTTCGTTGAAATAAAATCCGGCTGCGACATTCGCTTTATCGAAAATGTATTATTGCTTCTTCTGCACTTTTCTATCAATTCATAATATTGCTCAGGGTTGTATACTTGTATAAGTATTTTGATTTTTTTATTTTCATTTCTATCGACCCAAAATCACGATCATTCAGTAGAAAGGAATGACCTGACACCAAAAATTTTTGACTTTGACCACTTTCATAATTAACACTAAATGAATTCCATATAATGTTGAAATTACAACCACTACCTAATGGTTCATTTTTGACAATTTCGTAAAAATTACATTGAATACGTTTAGTTTAAACTAATGTGGTGTGAAATAACTGATAAACTCATTTTTTTTAAAATTTGACATAGACCACTTTCATAATTATGGGCACTTATTACATTATTATAATAAATTGTATTGTCTATATCCGATTTGTTAAATTAGCATAATCTCCAATATTTTAAAAAAATAATTTTTCTACACTAATTTAAGATCGGATACTTTCTCGAGATAAATAATAAGTTACTATAATTGTTGAGTATTGTTATTCAAAATAATGTGATGCTTCTATAGTATTTTCAAACTTTGTAATAATAATATAGTATTTTATAATTGTAATAAGAAACAAAAATATTTAGTGATTATCATAATTATTATGTATAAAGTTAGAAAAAAATAAATATTACGCAGGGGTAATCTGTATGATATAAAATATTTGGGCGCAAATATCACTTAAAAAACCGTTACATTTTTACATAAGATGAAACAAACATCATTATCTATCAGTCCAATTCTATTTATTGTAACACGATATGAAGCCCTTTGGAAAGCAATAAATATTCAGTTTGAGATAATATTTGACATTTGTTTTTCTTATAGAATCACTTGAAGATATAGCTGTTTATGCGATTAAGGAATTTAAAGACAAATCTGTTCCGAGAAATTTAAACTTTAGCGTATTATGTATCAAATAGCGCTTATGTAAAAATACCGAAAATACCGGTATTTTTGGAATAAATACCGGTAAAAATATCGCCGAAAAATCGGGCGGTTTACCGGTAATTCGGTATACCGGTATACCGGTATTGCATTCCCTAGTATCAACTATTTCTTTCCTTTAGGTGAAGACTGTGATAGAAGACATTATGGACAAGATACCAGACGAATTCAATATTCAGGAACTGATGAGCAAAGCCGAAGATTTGACGCCTTATGTTATTGTAGCTTTCCAGGAATGTGAACGAATGAACATACTGATGGGAGAAATCAGACGCAGTCTTGTGGAACTGGAATTGGGTTTGAAGGGCGAGTTGACTATAACTAAAGACATGGAGGATTTGATGGAATGTCTGTCCTTTGACGAGGTTCCTGCCAGTTGGACAAAACGAGCATATCCGAGTATGCTCATGTTGGGAGGATGGTTTGCAGATTTGCTACTCAGGCTAAAAGAACTAGAGGTAAAATGATAATGGTCAATATTATAATAGAATCATTTTACTTAATTCTTCACTTATTCTTTTTTTTAAGAGTTATCTTCATAATCGTAAACAGTTTGTCTATCTTAATGGACTCTTGAGCAATATTGAAAATATCAGTTCAGGTGTTCCTCAGGGATCCATTCTTGGTCCACTACTATTTATTATTTTTATTAATGACATATATGACATTATTAGCTGTCCACATTTATTATTTGACAAAATTGATCATAACATTCTTCTTACTAAATTGCCTATGATTGATCTTAATTCTTCACTTATTTATTTTTATAAGAGTTATCTTCATAATCGTAAACAGTTTGTCTATCTTAAAGGATTCTTGAGCAACATTGAAAATATCAGTTCTGGTGTTCCTCAGGGATCCATTCTTGGGCCACTACTATTTATTATTTTTATTAATGACATATATGAAATATTAGCTATCCAAATTTATGATTTGCAGATGATCTCAAACTATATCTCAAAATAAATTCTATTGATGACTGCTTATTATTACAGTCTCAACTTGACTCTTTCCACTCTTGGTGTGTCTATAACAAATTACATTTGAATATATCAAAGTGCAAGATTCTTAGTTTTTCACATAAGCGCGTTCCAGTACATTTTGATTATAAAATTTCTAACACCAGCCATGGTAGAGGTAATAAAATTCAGATTTAGGAGTTTTGTTTGATTCTGGTTTGTTTTTCACGGATCATTAACTGATATTTGTAATAGAGCGCATAAATCTTTAGGTTTGTTTACTGAGAAATTTTAAACAATTCAATTCTAACAACGCACTTCTTTGCATGTACTATTCTATTGTACTTTCAAAATTAGAATATGGTTCGATTATTTGGTATCCTCATCAAATCAACAACTCTGATGCGATAGAGAAGATTCAGCGAAAATTTCTGATATATCTTTATTACTATACTAGCTGACCCGACAGACGTTGTCCTGTACCCATGCCTACCGTTTAGTTAAAAATAAACATTAATGTTTTTACACTACAATCTATACCAAAATGTATGTACAATAGTATGAGTGTGTACAAAAATGGTCAGTCTCAATTTCTACACTTATACAGTAAAAACCAATCAGCTACATCACAACATATAACATATATCAAACAGAGAAATATCGAAATATGATCATTAACATTGTATATAAATATTTTTACACGACATTTTTTAGAACGAATTTATTTTTAATATATCAATTAACGGGATATACAATATTCTTTGTCAGACCTGTAGGTGCATAAATAATTAAGTTGTTTGTACTTCTAACTCTAGCGTAAGCCATATATAGTTAATAGTATATTAGGCTATGACTAAAACGTTTTACGTTAATTCCGCAAAATAACTGTAAATAACTAACTTATATAGCCGATTGGCGTATAATAATAAATAATAAAATAAGTTAATTGCCTGCCCCTGTGAATTGGAGTTCCATCTAACAATTTATATGTTTTTTAGATAAATATCGAACAGTGTGTCTTATTGCTCAAACTAACCGTATTTTTGCATTTGAACATTGAATATTCACACATATTTCATACTATAGTCATATAGTACATATGAAATGAAAACATTTCGATAAAAGATGCAGAATAAAATTACGAATAAAATGAATATAAATCGTTAAATTATCCTTTAATGTTCCAAGGCTATCTACGCGTTCACAATTATTTTTCAATTATCCTATTCCTAAATCTAATTCTCTCTTAAATTCGCCAATTTACTTATGTCCTCTAACTTCAACTTAATTATTTATATGATTTAGTATAAAACTTAAATATAACTATTAATTTGTTGTTATTTAATTTTACAATCATCATATATATAAATTAATAAATTATATTATAAAAATAATCATGTTACAAAAATTAAAAAAAAAAATTTTTTTTTTCATTCTTACATTTCATAAAATTATATGAAAAAGTTTTTTCGAAAAAAAATATTTGTTTAATAATATATTACATAAAGAAAATGTGATTAATTAGGATTTTGTATACCTTCTTAAGATAATACAATTCATTATTAAATAATCATTTAAAACACTATTGATAATGCAAATCAAATAAATTAATATCATCAACATTTTTATATAATATTTCTGGGATTAGAATTTGTAATATCACTCAAATATATTTCAACCTTCTTAATTTTCATGTTTCAATTAGAATACTAAATACTACAGTAAGTGAATTTTTTACTGTTACATGTAATTAAAGCAAAGGCATATTAATTATGAAAAATATAATCAATTATGGACACATTAATTTTAGGGCATATAACTTGTATTTTTTGTCTTATTAAGTTTCTATATATAAATTTAGTTTGTCATAATTTTTTTTTTATTTTAATATTTAATCGTGAAACGTGTGCTGTTTTGTTATGCCTGTAAAAGTTAAAATATTAATATTTATTAATTGTGATATTTTTAGCCAATTACAAAACAACTAAGAAATGTTAGGTTTATGATGCATATTATCTTATTATTTTTAAATATACGTATTTAAAATTAATAATGAAATAGATATTCACAACACTTCACCTAATCAAATAATCTCCATCTGCACAAGTTAACCTTTTTATTTTCTTTTCAAATATCTCATTATTCTGTTTATAAATAATATGTTACATTCTGCATTATATGTAATTTATGTTAAGCATTTTATGTTATTAACTATATATTGTAATTTTGTATATATGTCAATTGACATTAGTTATGTAAAATAATTGTATTTTTGAGTCTCTTGGAAGAAATCTGTGGGCTATATATTTAAAATAGATAAATAAATAAATAAATATGTGTTTTTCTAAACAGGGTTGGGCTTCTGATCTAAATCTGCCTTCGGCAGTGTGGTTGTCTGGTTTCTTCAATCCACAATCGTTCCTGACAGCAATTATGCAGCAGACGGCCAGGAAGAACGAGTGGCCTTTGGATAAAATGTGTCTGAATTGTGACGTCACTAAAAAACAGAGAGAGGAATTCACGTAAATAAATTTTATACAAACAATGAATCTTGGATTTGATCTTTTATATTTATTAACTTCCCGAAGGAGAAGTTTATGTTTTCATCAAAAATCCGATTCGCTAGTTTTATGTTTTCTCGACGTTTCAAGCCATTCTGAATCGAATGAGACCAAATTTGGAAAAAGTATGTGTGTGTGTATGTGTGTGTGAACAGATTTTTTGCCGTGAATCGACGTTTTTCCCAAACCGATTTCAAAAATTTAATAGCCATTCGATGTATCTCGGCGAGGACTATCGTTTGTCAGTTTGTGGGACGATCGGCCAAGACGTTTCTTTATAAATAGCAGAAAAGTAAAAAAAAATTCGTCTACGTTTTGGCCGGCAATTCTGAACCGATTGAAAATTCAATAACCCTTCGAAAGATATTGATCGGGAATCGTGCTGATGAGTTTTTGGTAAGATCGACCGGGCCGTTTTCTTGTAATAAAGTGTTAAAAAAATTTTTTCGACGATTTTTGTTATTATTTTTTTGACTGTAGATACCATAGTCTTCTAGATCATACTAAAATATTACGGCCCTACGACAACTGGTTTAGCTTTAAAATTTGTCAAAGTTTGCAAAAATTGTATCGTTTTTTTTGGCATTTGTCAAAATTAGACCTTTCATCGACGTTTTCTCAAAAACGCCTCAACCGATTTCAGAAATTTAACAGCCATTTGTTGTATTTCGATGAGGACTATCGTTTATCAGTTTTGTGCGACGATCGGCCGAGCCGTTTTTTTGAAATTTGGAAAAAGTGTTAAACTTTTCGTCTACATTTAAGCTCATCCTACCGAACCGATTTTAAAAAATCAAAAACCGTTCGAAAGATATTAGTTGGGAATAATACTGATCTAAATCTACCAAGCCGTTTTCTTGTAATTAACTGTTGAAAATGAAATTTAAGCCGATTTTTATGGATTTTTTTTTTTAGCGATATATATCATGGTCTTATAGAACTTACTGTTACGGCCTTACGACAAGTAGTTAAATTTTTAAAAATCATCAAAGTTTGCGAAAATGAGTAGTTTTTTTGACTTTTGTTAAAATTAACACTTTCCACTCGGGAGTCGGACTGCTAGTCGGTACGCTGCACTCGGAATATTGTGCTATACATATCTCTCAACTCGGATTTTTTTTTTGTATCGGATTTTTTCAAAATGTGGTAATACTGGTTTTAAATATAGTTATTATGATAATAAAATAAAAAAATTAAAAATAAAAAATGCGCTCAAACCATACTATAATGTTTAAAAAATAATTTCTTCTATTATAATGGCTTACAAAATAATAAATCCTGGTAGACAAGGAAACAAAAATTAAATTTAATATGTTACCAAAATTATTACCATTATAATATATAATATATACATATATATATATATATATATATATATATATATATATATATATATATCATCTCCAGTAAAACTTATATCTCAAAAAATTATGGGGTTCATGAGCTAATAAATTAATTTTGTTACATATTTATTATTAAAATTAATAAATTAATCAATAAATTAATGTAATAGTGAATTAATTTCAAAAGAATTAAAAAAAAATTAAATATTTTAAGTTTGCGACGAGACGATTTGCCGCCGGAGCGGCGGCATCCGAGTCGAAAGGGTTAAAATTAGACGATTGACTCACTTGGTATAACGATAGAGTACTTGGTCTTAATATGAACATACTAAATTATTAAATTCCTACAAAAAACTGGTTCAATTATAAAAATTGGTGATTTTGAAAATTTGCTTTTATAAAATACTCCGAGTTAACGTGTTTGTTCGTTTTCAATCATGTGTAATAAATCCACTCGGAATACTTTTAATTACTCATAAATGAATTTATTTTTATTGATTAAGTCGATTATTTACACATATCGGAAAGTTCATGTAACTTGCCTCAAGGCTAAATACCAAACCAACTAGTTATTTTTTTATTTTAGCTCAGCCCCTCGAGAAGGTGCCTATATCCACGGTTTATACATGGAAGGCGCTCGATGGGACACATCTGTAAACGGCATAGTTGATGCTAAAATGAAAGATTTATTCCCGTTGATGCCAGTGGTTTATGTTAAAGCCATCACTCAAGATAAACAGGTAATATTTAGAAACCCAGTTATAATTTTGATTAAAATTTAATCTATTACCACTGTTTTTTATTAGGAAACCAGAAACGTCTACGAGTGTCCTTTATACAAAACCCGAGAAAGAGGACCCACATACGTCTGGACTTTTAATTTAAAGACGAAAGAGAAGCCTACAAAATGGACAATGGGAGGTGTTGCTTTGCTATTGCAGATATGAAAGTATTCTTGCACGATTGGGATTTATTTTGGAACAGAATTTGTCCTTTGGACTAGGATTCAACACTCATCTTCTTGCAAGTACAGAAATTTTGATATTTTGTAATGCATGGTGTGTTTGTTCTGTTTGTATGATTAACAATGTGAGACTGATCTGTAAAAGATTTTATAATAGACGATGAATGCATGTGTGTATTTTTTATTATTGATGATAGAATTATATTAGAGATATTAATTAGTTATTAACTTCCCGCAAGGGTGAGTTATAGCAATCGCAAAAAAATCTAAAATGAAAATTTTTATATATCCTTACGTTTCAAGGGTTTCTGAATACTTTGGCATACCTTATTGTTAGTGTTTTTTTTTAACTTCCCGTAGGATAAGTTATTGTAATGGGCCTAAAATCGGAATTGAAAATTTTTACATTTCTCGACGTTTTGAAGGTTTCTGAACGTTTTGGCATACTTCAGAAAAAATGGATGTGTGTGTGTATGCCTGTATGTATGTACGGATACAATTTTTCGTCCACGTTTTCGGGTATACGGATCAACCGATTTGAATGGTTCAAAAAACATTCGATTCCTATTGATAAGGAGATGTGCTGATTAGTTTTTGGCAAAGGCAGGTCCAGCAGTTACGGAGATAAAGAGCCGAGTGCAGAAAATAGAAATCGAGTTTTTGAGAGAACGGAGCATCCCATTTGAATGATCTAAAAAATATTCAATTAGTAATGATTGGGAGAAGGGGTTATTAGTTTTTAGCAAAGCAGGCCCAGCCATTTCGAAGATACGCAGCTAAATTTACAAAAAATGGTAGATTTAGAGAGAACTAAGCGTCCGATTTAATTGATTCAAAGAACTTTCTGCTTGTCTTAACAAAATAATTGATTTTGGAAAAAAAAATTGTTTTTTCAACTTTTTTTTTTAATTTTTTGTATATCGAAAATAATTCAGATTTTATTTTCAATTCTGACTATAGTTCTAATATACTTTAAACAAATAATTTCAACTCTGCAATTCAGTTTATATAATTCTTATAAATATTAGACAATGGTACAATATTTATAATAATCTATTTGAAAACATTCAGTATTCCTCGAACATTTTGTTACGGTACGGGAAGTTCCAGCAATTTGCCTTAAGGCACAATGCCACCCACCCCACTAGTTGAATGTTTGATTGGTTTGATTTTTGAAGGACCAATTTGTCATAAAACATTTTAAAAACAACGTTTAATGTTTTAAGTATCATATTGATTGACTTTATTTATTTTATGATGATTTTTTGATTGTTATTTTGTTTTCATTTCATAAATCTGATGCTTTGATTTAGCGTGAACATATGTTTTCTATATCACAATGCCATTACACTACTAGTTTTTTTCTTTACTTTATAAAATTCATTTCCTAAAGTGATTTTATTAGGAATTAAAAAAACATTTCAAAAGATATCGTTTGTAAATCGTTCTGATTAATTTTTTGTAAATATAGGCTAGATCGTTTTTTTTGTAATGGTTAAGATTTTATCTATATAGTTTACGGTTTAAAACGTACATCCTAAAATATTATGTTATTATATAGGCCTACGGAACGTGGTTTAAATATCTACTGAAAATTTATTGTGCAAATCTTAGCACAGACGCAAACCACTAAAGTTAAAGTTGTTATACTAATATTCATTTTTGTTATTACTGCTTATAAAATATTAAATTAATTACGTATACATATATTTAAAATTTGAAATGAAATGAATTTTACTGGAATTTAATTATTTTATAAACTCACCTTTCTTAAATTTTATTTTCCTGGAATTTAATCTTTCTGTTTTTTTTTGAAAATTTATTAATATTATTAATTAATTTAATAATTCAATAATTGTTGATTATTATATTGTTGATAAATCTGGATCGTTTTATTTTTCTGGAAGATAATTTTTGTGGAATATATATTTTTTCTGGAATATAATTTGTCTAGAATTTTGTTTTTCTACCCACTTTTGTTTTTCTAACCATCAGATCGTTTTAATTTTTGGAGAATATAATTTTGCTGGAATTTAGCTTTTTTTTCAATTCACCTTTTTTACAGTTTAGAGTTAGTTTTTCTAGATTTTAGATAATCCTAGATTTTAGAGTTTAGATAATCCCAGATTTTATAGTTCAGATAATCTTAGATTTCATATTTAAGATAAACCTATTCATAAATTTAATTTTATTTTATTTGATAAATTAAAGTCTAAGTACTTTCAATGGCGTGATCGATTCAAAGTCCAATTTAATATTAATATAATTTTTGTAAATAAATAAATAATAAAAATAGCGATAAATGAGATAGCCTCTTGACTTTTGATAAAAACAAAGTTTAAAATAAATGATGACTTTGTGTTAATTCAAGAGAGATAAATTACAAGTTGTCGAGACGCGTAATATTAATTTTTTTTATTAATAATCATATTAATTATAAAGAGAAAAATTTTCTAATGGCGTTACAATTTTTTTTTAAGTTTTGTCTTTAGACAAATTGCTCGAATTTTTAATTATATAAACAAATGTAAAACAAATAGTAATTATCACCTATTCATAAATTTAATTTTATTTAATTTTATTTGATAAATTAAAGTCTTAAGTCCTTATGATAAGGATAATAATTTCAATGGCGTGATCGATTCAAAGTCCAATTTAATATTAATATAATTTTTGTAAATAAATAAATAATAAAAATAGCGATAAATGAGATAGCCTCTTGACTTTTGATAAAAACAAAGTTTAAAATAAATGATGACTCTGTATTAATTCAAGAGATAAATTACAAGTTCTCGAGACGCTTGTTAGTAAAATTAATTTTTTATTAATAATATAGTAAAGCATATACCGATGATGGTGCATTTTTTTATATTATAAATAAATATCCTAAACGAACTAAGTTTTGTGTATTTAGGCAAATTGGTGGTACTTTCAATTTTATAAACAAATGTAAAAGACTTATCGAGTCTACTATATCTAACTTTTTTTTCAACTAGTTTAAATCGTGTAATAAAATTATTTTCCGTTATTAACCGGAAGAATTTTACTTTCAAATAAATAAAGATAATATTCAGTAGATTTTTTATAGCATTTTCAAAAAAAAAAATTACTGAAGGCGGGCGATCTTGCATAAGATAATTTAAAAAGAGGACTCTACTGACAAACAAATTATCAAACTAAAAAAATAAAATAAGACTCTACTGACGAGTAAATTATCAAATTTTACAACTACATAAACAAAACAGTAGTCTTATATTATTTGAAACGCAAAATTTATACATACTTTTACTTTGAGACGTCGCAAAGTTTCTGCAACTTGCCAAGAGGCAAAATGATACTTTTAGTTTCCGATTTTATCAAAAAATAATTAAAAAATCTGATCACGATGGAATTTTGCGTTTGCTTTGAAACAATTGTGGCCATGAAACAGATTATCGGTTAATAAAAATCTTGTGCCAAATATTTATGCAAATAGAGTAAAAATTACAATAAGTAGACATTATATATATATATATATATATATATATATATATATATATTTTTTTGGTTATAGCATATGCAATTATTTTATAACCATTTTAATTACAATAAAGAAATGTTTCGGTTGAATTCGAAATAAATCATGAAGTGATCACAAAGATCGAGTGTCGATACGTCATTTGTTTATTTTGCTATTTATGTGCACATTCAATAGGAGAGACGGGGTTAAATGTCACACTTTGATGATTGAAAACTTGAGTTATAATTATTTTCATCACAAAACATTTTTGTTTTAAATCTTGGATTTAAATACCACCCGAAATGTTTTCAGAGAAAAAGTTTATATCTTCTCCTTATGATTGCAAGGTCAGAAATTGAAAGTTAAAATTGATAATTAAAAAACATTAGATTTTTTAAAAGCTTTGAAGAAATTACATTTTTGAGAATTTTGAAATTTTTGAAAAAAATTGACTTGAATTGAACTTGAAAAATTCGATTTTTTTCGTATATTTCCAAATACTTTGGAAGTTTGAACTTTTTATCTTCCCGTAGGGTAAGTTATAGTAATTGCAAAAAAATCTAAAATAAAAAATTTTATATATCTTTACGTTTCAGAGGTTTCTGAACATGACTTTTTTGAAAAATATTTAGGAAATTTTCAACTGTTTAACTTCCCGTGAGGTAAGTTATAGTAATCGCCAAAAAATTGAAAAAGAAAATATTTATATATCTGTACGCTTCAAAGGTTTTTGAACATTTTGGTATTTCTTAGAAAAAATTGATGTTGGTTAGTGTGTATGTGTGTGTATGTATGTGCGGATACAATTTTTGGTCGACGATTTCGGGAACACGGATCAACCGATTTGAATAATTAAAAAACATTCAATTCGTATTGATAAGGAAGGAGATGTGCTGATTAGTTTTTGGCAAAGGCAGGTCCAGCCGTTACGGAGATACGAGACAAAAGAGCCAAAAATGGTAATTCTTGTTTTGAGAGAATGGAGAGTCCAATTTTAATAATTCAAAAAATATTTTTCTTGTATTGATAAAATGAAGAACTGATGAAATTTTTTGGAAGGCAGGTCTAGCGGTTTCGAAGATCTAACAAAAGTGAATAATAATGCCATTTGCACATTAAATTATCATATGTTTTATAGATATTTTAATAATAAGAACAAATTTTGCTTACATTTCTATGTAATAGTGCATTTTTAGCGACGCCCACGCGCTTTCATATTTCGTTTCTACGCAGCTAACGTATCGCGATTGCTTAGAAAAAAGTTCATAATTTCCAAAATATTTCTAAGTATAAGAAAAACAAATTTTTCAAAAAGGTCATTTTTTTCAAAAATTTTAAAAATTTCAAATTACTTTTTATATCAATCTTCTAAAAAAAATTGAATCTTTTTTAAATAATTTTAATTTTTGGTACGGAAAGTTCTAGCAATTTGCCTTAAGGCACGATGCCTTGCACTGTTTTACAAACAAATTCAAAACATTTAATAACTTTAAATTACGGCTCGGGAAGTTTCAACAATTTGCTTAAAGCTAACTTAACAAGTTGTCGAAACTATATGTATTTACTGCTCGGAGTTTAAGATAGAAATGTCACACTTTTTCTTGAAGCAGTTTTCAGCATGTGTTCAAATTTTACGCGAAATTTAAAAAGCGATGGAACTTTGTCATATTTTTAAGAAATTTTGACACGCTATTAAGGAACCACGTGTTTGTTTCGTTCAGGGCCGTATTGTCGAAGCGTTTGTTTATAACCCTGTCGTTATGCAATTGCAAAAACTACCTGTCAGCGAATCTTTTTTTAATTACGTTCCCTTCAAAATGTAAAATGTAAAAAATAGCAAAAAATGGCTAGCCGTTTTTGGAAAAACGTCGATGAAAAGTCAAAAATCGTCTCACACATAGGCACACGTATACTTTTCCAAATTTGATCTGAATCGATCCAGAATGACTCGAAACGTCGACGAAATATTCTCTTTAGGAAAGTTATGAAATACACCTAAGTCTGTTTTACGGTCTTTTTGTACACGGTTTTGATATAACACGGTTTGAAAATTGAATATTTTATAATTTTTTACACGATTTTATTCCATTTAGCACGATTTGAAATTTTATGTACTTACATTTTTTTTGTCAAATTAATTTTTGCGAAGTATGTTCATATCACAAAAAAGTATTTATGAAAGAAAAAAGTCTGAAACCATCGATAGTTTGCGAACACTAGCTTAAAGATTTAAGTGAATTCCCCTTTAGCATGAATTCTTGTTCTTGAAAATTCTCGTTTTTCACTATTTTAATAGGTTTTAGAGATTAGGAAACAAATCACCCATTTTTGAACAAGATCAATGTCTTTTTTATACGTTTTTTTACACGGCTTCTTCTGGAACCAATCTACCGTGTAAAAACAGACTTAGTAGGTGTACTAATATTATTCGAATTATCTCGCATCTATAAAATTTACCCAGTTCTCACCTAAGAAGATTTATATTTATATGCAAAAGGCGCGTAAAAGTCGTTTCTCCTGTCCAATTCCATCGGTATTCAATTTGTATTATAAATTTGTCTAGTGTGTGTGTGTCTGTTGTGTTTAGTTTTGCTCTTAGCGTCGTTACGAACGCTTCATTCGTCCACTGTTGTTCGATTTGTTGTGTGTTAAAGTGTTAAAAGAGTTAAAAATGTGTTAAATCGTTGGCGCTTTGTGCCGAAAACATGTGCTAGATATACGAATATTGTGAATTATTCATAAAATATTAGCCAACAATAAATCCGAAATAAAATACTATTAACGATAAAAGAAATTCATTATTTCGTACGTTTCGACACTGAATGTGTGTCATCATTCGGCACGATAATAGGAAAAGTTTAGTATATATATATATATATATTATATAAAAAGAGAGCCATTGTGTGATATTATTTATTAGTTATATAATTTTATTAAGTGAAAAATTTACTGTTTAAATGTTGCAAGAAAGACTTGGTTTGATTTTTATTTGTGCTTGTTTTGCGGAAATTCTATACAGGTCAGTATATATATATATATATATATATATATTATATAATATATATTATATTATATTAATTATATATATAAAATCTTCTGTGCGGGTGTATGTCATGATACTCCTAAACATTATTCGGATTTTGATAAATCTTTCTAAAGTTTGTAAGGATTTTTTTTAAAATGTAAATGATTATGAAAATATAGTAGTATTGTAGAAATAAATGGCAAAATTGCAAAAAACAAAAAACACCTATATTGTGACATTGAAAACATTGAACTGCTAGAAATGTCAATTCACTTCAAATTTGAATTTAGCTGAAATTATGAGCCTAGATATTATTAGAATATATATACAAGAAAATGTAATGCTTACATTATAATTGCCGAAAAGCAGCCGGCAAAAATTGCAAAAAAACACCTATCATTGTTTGACATTGAAAACATTTGAACTGCTAGAAATGTCAATTCACTTCAATTTGAATTTAGCTGAAATTATGAGCCTAGATATTATTAGAATATAATATACAAGAAAAATGTAATGCCTACATTATTATTGCCGAAAAGCGAGAGATGTGCCAGAAATTAAAATAAATAAGATCAACAGTCAACAGTATACGTTTGGCAGATGAAATTATATAATTCAGTTTAATAAATAACGCAACAAGTCCAAAATTGCATATACATATTTTTATAAACTTATGCAAGATGCATTTTGTTTACTTTACTAAATTATTTAATTAAAAAATTGAAAACTTTCAATTGTAGACAAGGGTCATTTATATTTGTTTATCTATGACGTGGGTACAGGACAACGTCTGTCGGGTCATCTAGTATATATATAAATTTTAGATTTTTTGTTTGGCGTTAAATATATTCTTGGATTGTTTATTTGCAGCCTAATAGTTTCGAGATTTAACTGTAACTATTTATTATGTACGTTTCGGCACAGGATGTGTGTCATCATTCAGCACGTTAACATTTCAATATTCATTCAAATATTTTACAATGTTTAAAAATACTACAAATTACTAGAAGATATAACAATTATCCTAACACAAGGTAGGAGGGTGAAAAATTTAAGGCTGTATATGCGAACATTAATAATTTTTTTTAGAAAATAATATGTATATACTAGGTGGCCCGGGAAAACGTTGTTTAACCACAAGAAATGTTTTAAAAAAAAATTTAGTATAAAAAAATTACTAACTGATTCTGAGTGTAGAAGTATGCGGTAAATTAAATTGACGGTAATCGATAAATATTTGGACAATAGGATAATCCTATGAATCAGTTTATGCAAGAATCAAACGACAATTTGACGAATCTATAGTTTTATCGATGGTAACCCATATCTAGGAGTGTTTTTGAAAATGTTGCAGCAGATAAAGCTGAACAAAAAATAGATAATATTTGATCGAAATTCAATATAACGTCACGAAAAAAGTACATATATGAAAAAATAATGGGCTTCTAGAATGAGTTATATGAAAAAAGATTTGTGGTATGAGGTTGAAAATTTAAGGCTGAAAAAATGAATTAAAACAAAATCTATATTAATGTTATATCTAACTATTTATTTTTAGAAATCCACCGACAGCTGGCCAGCTATAAAGCTGCCGTGGCTGAATTCACAGATCAGACAATGGAACTTTTGATGTGATGAAAGAATTTGGACAATTTGTCCGTTATAAAAAACTTATCGACGAGGCTAGGCAACAGGTAATGATCTAAATATTATAATTTCTATGACACTAATGTACGCGCCAGAAAGCTCTTCACCCAAGTATTTATACAAAAATATTTTAATGTTTTCTTCTAAAGAACTAGAAAACCACAATAACAAATTAGATTAGATTCCCAATAAATTGACTCAGAGTGATAAATATTGTTTATCTTTTTTAATGTCGTTTATCTTTTTTAGGAAGTCGATATCCTGGTCTTCCCCGAGGCAACATTGAACTTATTCGATTCCTGGTAACGGTTCTGATGACGATCGTCGAAAAATGGCTTTGGAATATGCAACTTTTGTGCCTGATCCAGCAGCCAAGATAAGCACCCTGCGACCTGGACGAGAATAACAACCAGCTGAAAATAATGACACTGTGATAGTATACAGGTACTGAAGTCTTCTACTAATATTCTGCAGTCCTTCTTTATTAACTTCCCGTAGAGTGGTTATAGTAATGGGCCGAAAATCAAAAATGAAAATTTTTGCATTTCTCCACGTTTTGAAGGTTTCTGAACATTTACTGGCATACCTCAGAAAAACTAGCGGTGTATGGCATTGTGCCTAAGGCAAATTGCTGGAACTTCCGTACCGTAATGAAATATTCGAGAAATTTTAAACGTTTTCAAATATATTATTACAAACACTGTAACTTTCAGTATTTTTACTATCTTGTTATATCTGAGCAAATCAAATGTAAATCATATTACATGAATCAATTTATCTCCAGAACATTAACAATCGTCATTTCATTTCGAATTCAATTTCAAAAAAAAATAGTTGCCTAATTTGCATAAAATTGAAAAAGTGTTCCCGTACAGTCACATCCTAAACGCATTCGCAAATAATTCTGTGCGACATTTTCACTTATACTGTGCTTAGCTTGGAGGCATTTTCACATTTTTCAATAGTTTCAGAAAATTGCAAAAGTGCTTCGAGACATAAACAGTCTACACGCACTCGGGTGCACATTTGTACCAGAGTGGCGCTTAGACTGTGCTTAGCCTGGGTAATTTTTTTAATTTTTTTAACCAAAATTACGAAAATATTTTTTGAAAAAAAAAATTAGAAAGAAAAATTTTTTGTTACAAAGGCAATTGTTTTGTCAATACTAGCAGAAAGTTCTTTGAATCATTTAAATCGGACACTAAGTTCTCTCAAAAACAGCCATTTTTTTTAACATTTAGCTCTGTATCTCCAAAACCGCTGGGCCAACCTTTGCTAAAACTAATAACCACCTTTCCTCTTCATTGTGAACTGAATGCTTTTTGGATCATACAAATCGGATGATCCGTTCTTTCAAAAACTCGATTTCTATTTTCTGCACTCTTTGCGCTATAGCTCCGTAACGGCTGGACCTGCCTTTGCCAAAAACTTATCAGCACATCTCCCTATCATTAGTAATCGAATGTTTTTAAACCATTCAAATCGGTTGATCCGTGCGTCCGAAAACGTGGACGAAAAAATGCGGACATACAAAACACACACACGCACATCCATTTTTTCTGAGGTATGCCAGTAA
>NW_020536999.1:3987274-4008631 GCF_003426905.1 Ctenocephalides felis | reverse complement strand
TTTTCCATTTCTCGACGTTTTGAAGGTTTCTGAACATTTTACTGGCATACCTCAGAAACTAAATGGATGTGCGTGTGTGTATGTATGTATGGATACAATTTTCCAGTCACGTTTTCGGGTGCACGGATCAACCGATTTGAATGGTTCAAAAAACATTCGATTCCTATTGATAGAGAGATGTGCTGATTAGTTTTTGGCAAAAGCAGATAGAGCCGTTACGGAGATACGGAGCAAAGATTGCAGAAAATACAAATCGAGTTTTTGAGAGAACGGAGTATCCGATTTGAATGATCTAAAAAACATTCAATTTGTAATGATTGGGAAAAAAGGTGATCAGTTTTTGGTAAAGACAGGTCTCGCCATTTCGAAGATACAGAGCTAAATGTGCAAAAAATGGCAGTTTTTGAGTGAACTAAGCGTCCGATTTGAATGATCTAAAAAACCTTCTGCTTGTATTGACAAGACAATTGCTTTTGAGGATAAAAAATTATTACATCTTTTTTTAATTATTAAATATTTTTATAATTTTGGATTAAAAATTAAAAAAATTACCCAGGCGAAGCACAGTCTAAGCGCCACTTTGGTACAAATGTTTACCCAAGTGCGTTTAGACTGTGTTAGTGTTTATGTACTGAGCACTTTTCCAATTTTATGAAAACTATTGAAAAATGTGAAAATGCCGCCAAGCTAAGCACAGTATAAGTGAAAATGTTGCACAGAATTATATGCAAATGCGTTTAGACTGTGATTATACGGGAGCACTTTTTCAATTTTGTGCAAATTACGCAACTATTTGTTTTTTTAAATTGAATTCGAAATGAAATGACGAGAAATTGATTTATGATTTAAATTTGATTTGCTCAGATATAACAAGATAGCAAAAATAATGAAAGTTACAGTTTTGTTTTGTTTTTAAAGATTTATTTATTTCATTTATATTAGTTTATACATACATATTTCTATACAGTTTATATAATCATATATAACTATCCTAAGATATAAATACATAAACTTATATTTAATACTAACTAATAAAAAAGTAAATTACTTAAATAAATTATTAATAATCACTTAAAACCATATTTACAATAATAATAACAAAATAATACATATTACATATACGATTGGAAAATAGTCAAAAGACTAATAACATATGCTGTAGGAATAGTTTAAGAATAATTTGATCTTTACCATATTTTATACTTGATTATCTTTTTATTGATGATGGTAGCTTGTACTTATTGTACCAATATGTATTGTCATTCGATCCAATATTACATATATTAGGATTTAAGTTAAATAAACAATTAGTATAAAATCTTTCAGAGATAATTGTTATAAAATCTCTCACTAATTGTACATTAGTGGAATCATGTAAGAAAATTGTGCTAATATAATTCATATTTATTAGATTCCTTGCTTGACCTATAACAAATCTTAATGAAACATTTTGTACTGATTGTAGTTTCTTAATATTATGTTTGTTTGTCATACACCAAATAGGGGTAGCGTATATCATTGCGGATTTAATTATTGCCATATAAATTCTTTTTTTATTTAGCAATGGGTATAATATGTATATTAATTTTTTTAATTTAATTATTTTGTTACTAATGTGTTTATTAAAATTAAGTTTCCTGTCTAAGATGACACCCAAATATTTAACAGAACTACTTCATAGTATGATATTATTATTAAGATGCAAGGTTATATTGGCTGTAGGTTTAATTCTTCTTTTAGTAAACAATATAGATTCTGTTTTGTCAATATTTATTTTTATTTTAGATTTTTGTAGGCATATCATATGTATAAATGGTAAATAAATCGGTCCTAAAATACTACCTTGAGGCACACCTGCTGTAATGACTCTACATGCAGATTTACAATTGTATATACTAACATAAAATTTTCTATTAATTAAATAATTTCTATTTAGACAAATCAAATATTTGGGGAAATTTAGAAGATTCATTTTATGAATTAGTCCATCAAACCAATCTGTATCAAATGCCTATGAAAGTTACAGTATTTACATAATAATATATTTGAAAACGTTTAAAATTTCTCGAATATTTCATTACGGTACGGGAAGTTCTAGCAATTTGTCTTAAGGCACGATGCCGTACACCACTAGTTTATTTATTTGTTATTATGTTTCTATGTATTTATTTTTTTCCAGCGATTCAAGTGCAAGAAAATTGGGCATATGCAAACGATGTGAATTTATTAGCAGCTGGCGCAAGCAATCCTGCAATTGGTAAGAGAAATAAATGCACTTCTATAAATTGAATTTCCTATTTGTTATTTAATTAAATTATATATTTTTAATTAGGTAGTGGAGGTAGTGGGATTTACTCAGGACACCAAGGAGCACTCGTATTCACAATGAGTCCTAAACCAGTTCGTAAAATCATTGTAAGCGAAGTCAAAAAAATCATACCTGGCAAAAAGAAGCAGGACGAGAAAAAAAGGACATCAGAATGTGCATCTGTATCACCAGGATTTGATCATCCCGAGAGAGGTAAAACAAAATATACATAGATTTCATTACATTTATTTAATATTATAATGTTTTTTTGTAGAATTTTCCACCAGAGATAATGGACTCTTACAACATGTTATCGGAAAACATGACCAGTTATGCATCGGAGAAAATAAATTTTGGCGACTTTTCGAGAGAGATTTGTTCCAACGATAAATTTTGCTGCCATTTCGATTTAACAACTATAGAGCTGCCAGTACTCGATGGAAAAGTAAGTATTTAATTATAATAAGTTATAGTAATCGCAAAAAAATCGAAAATGAAAATTTTTGTTTATTTTTACGTTTCAAAGGTTTCTGAACATTTTGGTGTGCCATACCTTAGAAAAAATGGATATATACGTGTGTGTGTGTATGTGTGTGTGTGTGCGGATACAAATTTTCGTCGACGATTTCAGGAACACGGATCAACCGATTTGAATAATTCAAAAGACATTCGATTCCTATTGATAAGGAGATGTGCTGATTAGTTTTTGGCAAAAAGAGCCAAAATGGTAATTCAGTTTTCAAGAGAACGAAGCGTCCGATTTGAATAATTCAAAAAACATTTTATTTGTATTGACAAAATGAAGCACTCTTTAAAGTTTTGGAAAGGCAGGTCCAGCGGTTGTGGACTCTCAACGAAAAAAAGTTAAAAAATTGCCATTTGGCGGACAAAAATGTTCATTAGACATATGCACATCAATTATCAGATATTTTATATAGATTTTTATAATTTGTAGACGATGTGCAAAAAATGCTTTTACAAAAAATTTCGTAATTAAGAAAAAAAATTAGTGGCAAAAAAATCAAATTTTCGAAATTTTTCATCATTTTCAAAAAAAATCTAAATTATGAAAAATTTCGAAAAATATGTATATTTAAAAAATAATAGAATTCTTACAAAAATTTGACAATATTTCGAAATTTTCAAAAAAAATCAATATTTATATAGAATATTTTTAAAAATGCCCAAATTCTCAAAAAATTAAGAAAAACAGATTTTTTCCAAAAATTCCAAAAAAAGTTTACATAATCTAAAAAAATTTCAAATTTATCAAAAAAAAAAACAAAATTTAAAAAAAATTTGAACAAATTTCTTATAAACAGTTGAAACCTCAGAAAAAATGGATGTGTGTGTATGTGCGGATACAATTTTTCGTCCACGTTTTCGGAGGCACGGATCAACCGATTTGAATGGTTCAAAAAACATTCGATTCCTATTGATAGGGACATGTGCTAATTAGTTTTTGACAAAGGCAGGTTCAACCGTTTTGAACACACCGAACTAAATGTGCAAAAAATGGCAATTTTTGAGAGCAGTTTTTGCTTGTGTTGACAGAACAATTGCTTTTGGGAAAAAAATTTTATTCTAAAGTTATAGTTTGATATACATTGTAGAATAAGCTCGTCACCCAATATAATAAGCACTTATAAATTCACAGTATGCATTTATAATAAATAATCCATTTGAAATGATTCAAAACAATTATTGATTATTTTCATTTCTTGAATATTTCATTACGGTACGGGAAGTTCCAGAAATTTCGCTTAAGGCACGATACCATGCACCATTAGTTTGTAGTTAAAATTGGAACAACAGCAACATGTAGTAGAAAGCACCACTCGAACTCTGGGAAGTAAAGCAAATTCATTAGAATTAAAATAATTTAGTACGTATTTGTTTTATCATTTACCGTGAAGTAAAATTCCATGTTCAGGGAAAATATACCGCATACCATGACATCTAAGTCTCTGTGTAACAATTGGAGAGAATAGTTTAGTAAGCGCTTTCTCATTCCTCTGTCACGTTCCAAAATGGACAATTGGTGAACATTAACCACAGACTTTTTTACCTAAAAGATAACAGATACATGATATAAATGATTTATAACTAGTGGTACATGGCATTGAGCCTTAAGGCAAATTGCTGGAACTTCCCAAACCAGAATTAAATAATCGAGGAAAAATCAGTAATCTATTAATATTGATCAATGATTAATTACAATTGTTTTAAATATTGCCAAATAGATAATTATAATCACTATATATTAGGTTGTCAAATATCTCCCTTCCGCTTTTTTGCTCTTGGTTTATAATACAAAAAGGCGGAAGGGAGATATTTGACAATATGATATTTATCTATTATAAAATATACAGTGACGATTTTATCGTTCAAAATACTTGAGAAAGTTTACATTAGCAAGAGGTGCCGAATGAATCTATTTGAGAATATATTTCTTACGATTAGAATAACGCATATAAAATTTATACATTTGCAAACTAAATTGTAAACTTAAAATTCATATTTGAAGTATAAAACTTTGTATATTTTAGAAAATTTAGATAGAGTTTTTTTTCCGAAAATTTTAAAACTTGCTTGAACCGTTCAAGTGAATTTTAAAAATTAACGATCTTGGTACGGAACCCAACAAAATTGTAATAAAATTAGTCTGATAATCTAATAATTTGATGTGCATACGTCAAATGATAATGTTTAAACGAAAAAAAAATTCTTTTTTACTTTTTTCTCTATATCTCCGAAACTGCTGGACTTGCTTTACCAAAAATTTAATAAATTCTTCATTTCGTCAATACAAATAAAATGTTTAATAAATCATTCAAATCGGTTGACTTGTGCGCCCTAAATCGTGGACGAAAAATTATATCCGCAAACACACACACATACATCCATTTTATCTAATAAGGTATGCCAAAATGTTCAGAAACCTTTTACAATTACTATAACTTTAATTGATAATAAATGTTTTGAAACTAGGGTACATTTTAGTATAATTTTAGCTAAATACCTATTTATTTGCATAAGAGAAGTTTATTAGCTCAATTAATATTTTTGCTATTATATCCATTTTTTCATATTTCATAAATAAAATAATATGTTGATTAATTGCAATAAAAAATAAATATAAATAGAACGCAATCACGTTACCTCAATTTTAATTGTTTCCGCAGTCAATAGAGGCGCTACTAACAGTAGCACGTAAATTTACCCTTAGGTTTAATTCTAGATAAGATTTATATAAAAAAGATGAACTTGATTATTATATATACTGACTTGATTATGAATATACTGAAATATATATTCAACTAAATCACAAATATGTTTTTACAAAAATATATAATAAACTAGTGGTGTATGGCATCGTGCCTTAAGGCGATTTGCTAGAACTTCCCGTTTCATAATGAAATATTTGAATAATATTTAATGTTTTCAATTTCATTACTATAAATACTGTATTTTTTATTATTCGTATATTATAAACAAAATAGAAGAGCTTAAAAATTAGTCGATAACGAAAAACAAAACCTAATCCAGCAAAGTTAGAACGAAGGACCTTATCTCATATTTCTTAGAATCATTTAAATTGAATTGCAAAGTTTAAATTATGTATCTCAAGTATATAAGTGTGCTTTGGAATTTTAGCTAAAATTAAAATTAAAATCCGAATTATTTTTGATATTCAAAAAAATGTATTTTTTTACACACACACACACATCTATTTTTTAAGGTATGCCAAAATGATCAGAAACCTCTGAAACGTAAAGATATGCAAACATTTTCAATTTCGATTTATTGACGATTACAATAACTTACACTACGGGAAGTGAAAATTGTACCAAGCTAATCACAGTATAAGTGAAAATGTCGCACAGAATTGTTTGCAAATGCGTTTAGACTGTGACTATACGGGAGCACTTTTTCAATTTTGTGCAAATAAGTCAACTATTTTTTTTTTGAAATTGAATTCGAAATGAAATGATCTTTAATGTTCTGGAGTTAAATTGATTTATGATTTACATTTGATTTGCTCAGATATATAAGATGGCAAAAATAATGAAAGTTATAGTATTTGTAATAATATTTATTTATTTATTTTATTTATTCATAAGCAAGCCGTAATCAATAATAATAGATATTATTTAAGGCTCTTGTCAAGAAATTATCGGTTCCAAAATTTTTTTCAGTTAAATGGGGTTCGATCTGGCGAACCTCGAATTGTTATTCTGGCCCAAACCGTAACTTAACAACCTCGATCATTCGCACATTTTTAAATAATTTGAAAACGTTTAAAATTTCTCGAATGTGTCATTACAGTACGGGAAGTTCCAGCAATTTGTCTTAAGGCACGATGCCATACACCACTAGTTACCTTTTACCGCAAGTGTTACCTTTTTGGCGCAAGTCTCGATCAAATGAATAAGCATCAAAATAGCCACATGGATGACACTCTGATTGGCCAAAGTCGTCATATAAGTGTTGACAGTTTCAAAATCCAGCACATGAACCATTTTTTGAAATTTGGTGGCAGCCAAATACATTTTGAAAACCGCTGTTATAAAAAGAAGCTGGATACAGAGCAGCATCGGAATTTCGTATGTAGATTTGATTTGGTCTGTCCATTCTAGCAGATGCATCAGAATTTTTAGGAGTTTTTTTAATCTTAAAGCTGGATCTGAGTTGAAAGCTGTGATAAAAGACTTTTTTGGTGGGGTATAGGAGTTTTGGTATTTTTTTCTGGTTTTGGTTTTGTTGGGCACTGGTGTTGGTGTAGGTTGCGTGAATTTGAATTCTGATAAGTATTTGATCCTGTGGCCTTCGGATCCGTGACGAAACTTTAATATGTGTTCCAAGTTTTTGTTGATCAATTCAAAACGTTCGCATAACAAAAATAATATACATTGGAACTGCAAAACTGCTGCAAAAGTCACCAATAAAGGCACTGTAGTTTGCATACCATAAGCATAACCCAGAATACCCAAAAAATATCCTTGAACCACAGACTGGTACCATTGGGTAGCACTTAAGATCCCGATTGTCAAAAACGTTGTTTTGGCTGTAAACGAACTTAATTTATTAAAAGACACTTGAATCCCTATCGAAGACAATTCCTGGTCGATGAACATAATAGTTGACCAAGTTTTGGCTCTTTTTAGTTCCTGGAAATTGTGAAAGAGTATAGGATGAATAAGAACACAAAACTTGTGATGGATTCTATGATGTTTCCTATACGTATAACCGGTGGTGTGTTTTCTATGAATATTTGGGTTTCGAAAAGATAGAAGACTTGTACGAAGCCCCATAGGTATATTAAAAATGACAATATGCTTTTTGCGATGGAAAATTTACTCAAACGCATGTTGTTACTGTAATCGCGTATACTTAAACCCAGAAATTTATTCAGAAAGTACAACGGGCGCATTGCAGATGCTATGTTTTTTGATTTGGACTTTTTGAATTTCATTATGGAAATAAGTAAAATATAACACTTAAATCACTACACTTTATTTACATATATAACAATAATATAACTTATCATTTTTTATTACACAGTATTTTATCACTACACTAATTACTTAAATAACAATAATATAATTTATCATTTTATTACGAAAACCTGACAAGTGTACATATTTGTAAAAATCGATACTGATTAAATAGTCACCCACTAATTTTACCAATTAAACTAATTAAATAAATTCGATTCAATGAGAAATTACAATTACCTAATGATTTATAAATTATTCTAGGTTGTTTCAAAAACACAAAGCTAATATGATGTATTGATATTTTTCGCAATTTGAATAATGCTTCAATAATTAATTTAATTACATTAATGAACTTGTGGTGTCGTGCCTTGAGGCAAATTGCTGGAACTTCCCGTACCGTAATGAAATATTCGAGAAATTTTAAACGTTTTCAAATATATTATTACAAATACTGTAACTTTCATTATTTTTGCTATCTTGTTTGTTATATCTGAGCAAATCAAATGTAAATCATAAATCAATTTATCTCCAGAACATTAACAACAATCGTCATTTCATTTCGAATTCAATTTAAAAAAAAAATAGTTGCCTAATTTACACAAAATTGAAAAAGTGCTCCCGTATAGTCACAATCTAAACGCATTTGCAAATAATTGCGACATTTTCACTTATACTGTGCTTAGCTTGACGGCATCTTCACATTTTTCAATAGTTTTCACAAAATTGGAAAAGTTTTCCAGTACATAAACATTTGTACCAGAGTGGCGCTTAGACTGTGCTTAGCCTGGGTAATTTTTTCAATTTGTAATCCAAAATTACAAAAAAATATTTTATGGAAAATAAAAAAAGATGTAATAATTTTTTATCCTTAAAAGCAATTGTTTTGTCAATACAAACGTTTTGTATTGAAAACAAACGAAAGTTTTTTGAATCATTCAAATCGGATGCTCAGTACTTTTAAAACTGCCATTTTGCTCATTTTGCATAGTATCTCCGAAACGGCCAGACCTGCCTTTGCCAAAAGCGAATCACCACTTCTCCCCGACATTACGAATTGAATGTTTTTTTTGGATCATTCAAATCGGATGCTCCGTTCTCTCAAAAACTCGATTTCTATTTTCTGCACTCTTTGCTCCGTCTATAAAATACGAATAATTAAAGTTGCAGTATTTTTTAGTAATCTATTTGAAAACATTTAATATTCTTCGAATATTTCATTATAGAATGGGAAGTTCCAGCAATTTGCCTCAAGGCACGATGCCATAAGAACTGATTTAGTAATATAATACACGTATTTTAAAGTTTAATAATTTTTTATATATACTATTTGTAAAAACATATTTGTGATTCAGTTGAAAATATCTTTTACACGTATATATTTCAATTATTCAAATTAATCAGGTTTATCTTTACTATATTATATGTTTATCTTTTATTAAACCTAGGGCTGAATTTACGTGCTACAGTTAGTGGCGCCCCTATTGACTGCGGAAACAATTAAAATTAAAGTAAGGTAAACGTACACTATTCCGGGATAGTACATTATTACGGGAGTTTTTCATTTTGATCGCAAAATAAGAAAACAGTCGGTGAATAATAATTTTAAACAATACCACATAAACTATAATTCGAATCTCATCAAATGAGCACGATTTTCCATTTTAAATATTAGTTTTTAAAACCATATAGAGCTTCTGAACGCATCTGTCATAACCCGATCGCCATTACGTACAGTCCCGTTGTTAGTTAGGTTAATGTGACGCTACAATTGCTTAAGATTTTTATGTGACACTGGTAAGCTTATTCAATATAAATTTGTGATATTATTGTTAAGAAATAATAAGTGATAAGTTTTATAGTTAAATCGAGCAAATATGTTTTAAGAAAGTGTCAATTTTGTGACTCCCGTAATTAAGTTCACACAATTGAGGCATTGAACGTTATTCCGTGAGTGTCACGTAATTAGGAAAAGTAGACCTGAATTATTTTAGTCTTTTATTCTCAATTATGCTTAAATTTAGTGGTGTTTTTGGTGTTACTAAGTTTGGTGATGACCACAGAATATTGTGACCTAATTACGGTATATGTTCTTTCTAATTTTTAACCCTAATAATTGAGTTTGAAATGACTACTCTTTAGCAAGAAAATATATGATTTTTTTTACTTATTTCCATTATTCCCATATCCATAAAATATGGTAGTAATGAGAGAATCAGATGTTTCTTTTATTTCATCTACGATAAATCATTTGTGTAATGTCAAAGCTTATAGATACACTTGTTTTCTATCAATGACGCACGATATTTATAGAGCACGAATCACTAGTGTGCGGATATGTGTGTATGTATGCAGCGAATTAGGGACATATTCGTAAATACGGTAGTCTTGATTTGCTTAATTTTTGCAACGTACTTGACAGTTTATGTAAATTTTATGTATAAATATATAACTTTTAAATATTTTTTTTAGTTTTTCAAAGTACCGATGGCTTCAAATAAATATTCACATGAAACCCTAGAAAAGGCTTTAAAAGAAATTCGCGATGGTACTTTATCTGTTTACAAAGCTTCCAGAATATATAAAGTTCCCAATCAAACCTTATATGATAAATTACACGGAAAATACAAAAAGCAAGGTCGTGCAGGAGCTCCAGCAGTACTGACCCCCGAAGAAGAAAACCTTATTGTTGAATGGGTTATAACGATGGCTCAAATGGGTTTTCCTGTAATGAAAGACATTTTATTAAATTCTATACATAAACTGGTTGCTGAACTCGGTCGGTCTAACAAATTTAAGGAAGGATATCCAGGTCGGCATTGGTATGAGGGTTTTCTTAGAAGAAACCCTTTGATTAGTAAAAGAATATGTCAACCCTTGACTACGGCTCATGTCAGTGTGAATGAGGTGAAAATTAGGGCATGGTTCAAGCGAGTTGAGAAATATTTTCAGGAAAATGACTTTAGTGAGCTTTTACAAGACCCATCTAAAATTTTTAATTGCGATGAATCTGCATTTTTTCTGTGACCAAAAGGTCAAGCTGTTTTAGCTAAAACAGGTTCCAAATCTGTACATTGCAGATCAGGAAATGATGAAAAGGAATGCCTTACAGTATTGATCGGCGCTTCTGCAGATGGGAAGTTGATGCCAGTTCTGTCATTATTTCCTTATAAGAGGATACCATCTAACATATTAGCAAAATACCCGAAAACCTGGTCCATAGGCAGAAGTGATAAAGGGTGGATGACCAGCGAAAACTTTTTTGAGTATATTGGAAATGTTTTCAATCCTTTCCTTATAAACGAAAATATTGAAAAACCAGTTGTTTTATTTTTGGATGGTCATGTTTCGCATTTGTCCTATCACCTGTGTAAATTATGTAGAGAAATTGGCATTATTTTGGTTGCCTTATTGCCCAATTCAACTCATATTTTACAGCCTATGGACGTAGCAGTTTTTCACAGCTTAAAAAGTGCCTGGAGTAGAAATGTATATTCTTGGCGAATAGAGAATAATGCACGTCGTACTAATAATACTCGGAACCTCTAATGACAAGACTGATCAAACAAAGTACCTAGTCAAAACTATGACTATGAGCGGTTTTGCAAATGGAAGAGTTAACTGGCGTTGGCCTGATAAAGACGATGTGTTAGATTATGATGCCAAAGATATAGTGCAAAAAATAAAACCACCAATTCCAGTAAATAAAAGAGGTGTATTTTCTGTACCTGATTTAATCTAGTAAATTTAAGGACTTTAAAGATTATTTACATTTGTTGATGAAATTGTTATTTTTATTTGGTGTTTAAATTTTTTATTTAGAGTTTAAAGTATATATTTAGATAAAGTTTATATTTTCATTAAATAAGAAATATAGTTTAATAAGAAAATTATGTATTAACCCTCTAGCTAATTGTTATATGATCTCATACTTTAAATATATTTTGAATGTTAAGTAATAGATATATTTATGCAGATTTAGGATTGATAATTGAATACATAAATTATCCTCTTTGTTTCATATTTTTTATTTGATTTATTTTTTCATTCCAGTTTGATTTATTCATATCATTTCCAGTGTTACAATAATTACTGTAATTTTGATACCAGCTTTTATTTCATTTTTTTTTGAAGTTTTATAATCACTTATACTGTTCAAATTTCCATGAAAATATAATAAATATGTGTTTAAAATTATATCAAAATATTATTTTTCAATTAACCGTACTTTTCATAACCTACAAATATATTTATCAAGGCATTACGATCAAAAATGTATGCTTCGAGCGCTATCACGGAATAGTGTACAACGACTCCCGGCATTAGGTTCATGAACCAAATTTTATTACGGAATTAGAGACAAACGCGTGGCTCACCAAAATGCCGATTATTTCTATAAATGACGTTCTACGACGAAAAATCTTGTTTTATAATAATCTCAAAGGTCTAATTAATAAAATATAACAGATTTAGTTCGTCCACTTGCCTATTTTCTCTAAAATTCGTCTTTAAAGTCAAACGTTTCTTAACATCCCGTAATATGGTACGTTTACCTTAATGGCAAAGCAGCTAGAATTGCGATTTATTAATACTTATTTTATTTATGGTTTAAATAAAAATGCACCATTATTCATTGCTTTTAATCAATATCTCATTATATAATAAATTGTACAAAAATGATATAATGACTAAAATATTATTTAAGATGAAAAACTTTACTTATTCTAATTAATAGGTATTTAGCTAAAATTATACTGAAAAGCGCCCTAGTTTCAAACCGTTTTTTTAAGGAATAATATTATTATTTGTTATTAAAGAAAGGTAGTTGCAAAAAAATGGATGAGGAGACATGCTGATTAGTTTTTGGCAAAAAACTCAAGATTCTCAAAAATCAAATTTTTTCAAAGTTTTCAAAAAAATATTTAAAATTTCGGTACGTTGAAGTTCCAGCAATTTTCCTCGATGATGATGTCATGTATCGCTAGCATCTATTATTAATTATAAGTACATATTATTATTATTATTATTATTATTATTATTATTATTGATTTTATGATACCGTTACTTTTTTCAGTTGACATACGAATACAGGGCAGTGGCGTACAAGGGTGCCCGCGAATGGGGCGACCGCACAGGCGATGTTCTGGTATGCTCCATAGTCTCCTGTTCCGGCCCTGAGATTTCTGATTGTGGAGTAAAGTAAGTAAAAAAATTTAAAATTATTCTAATAGTTATAAGAAGACTTCTTCGAGTAAATAATGGACTTAAATTTAATTTAATTTAATCGACTACTATTATTTTTACTATTTTTGTCATATAAAGCAGGGGACAAAATTTTATTAGAAAAAATCTATGAGAGTATTATAGGGTAACTTTTGTTTTAATTTCAGATATCCAGATTTTCAAAAAGTGGCACCACGAATGCGTTTCTCACATGCTAAAATATCTGCAGAATTTCCATCATGTAAGTATATACATTTATATATTAGGGTGGTCCTTAATATGGACATTTTTGAATTTCTTTGCTCCCAAGGGCTCAAATGCTTCCAAATTAATAAAAAAAAATATCTGAAAGTTTTAGCTTTTAATATCAACTTTTAGATAGTCCGCAATTGAATCAAAAGTTTCATATATTATTATTAACATATGTCATTAAATAAATTCTTGCGCCATCTGTGAAAGCAGACTTTTAGCACTTGTAGTATTAATGGCAATTTATTACTGATAATTTGAGTGTCCACATCACCAATTAAATAAATATTTTGCTCCAAAATTCATTGTGATGAATAAATATTTTGTTAAACAACCCACGTGGATTTAATTAGGGGTTAAGTAAATTATAAATATTTTTTAATGTCATAATATTTGAGTTCACAAATGCTATCACAGATGTCTCAAGAGTTTACTTAATGATATATGGTAATAATAAATATATAAAACTTTTAATTGAATTGCGGACTATCTAAATGTTAATATTAAGAGCTAAAATTTTTAGAGAATTTGTTTTTATTAATTTGGAAGCATTTGATCCTTTGGGAGCAAAGAAATTCGAACATGTCCATATTAAGGACCACCCTAATATATATATATATATATATATATATATTTATATATATTATATATATATATATATATATATATATATATATATATATATATATATATATATATTAGGGTGGTCCTTAATATGGACATGTTCGAATTTCTTTGCTCCCAAAGGATCAAATATATATATATATATATATATATATATATATATATATTAAAGAGTAACTAGCAGCCCATTTGTCGAAATAAAAAAAAATGTAAAAAGTATTTAAAACCTTTTATTTATACGTTTTGACACCAGATTCGTGTCATTCAGCAACTACAAGTGTGTGTGACGCAATCCTTGGATCACACATAACACTCGAGTCGTTTGCTTGAAATGGGTTAGTTTCATACGTCTTAATGTGTTACAGTTTAAAACTTTTCTCAAAATGGTTTTAATTTTGTGGTTATTCATCATTATTTTCCAAAAAATTGTCCTTCTCGAATATTGATACAATGTTTATTTTCTTAATTTTTTTTAATGTTTTTGTCCTGGTATGTATGATGTTTAAAAATGCATAAACATTACAAATTCAAGTAAGTAATGTTTATGCATTTTTTAATTTAAGGCTTAGATATAATTAGTCTGTCTCTTTAGTTAAACCTTTTTTTTTACTATTACTTATGTATATTCTATTTTTAACGTTACTTTCTGTTTTTTTTAAATTGTAGAACCACTGACAATGACGTAGAATTTTACGTCGAAACGTATGGAAAAATAAAGATGTTTTAAAAAATCCTTACTTTATTTATATTTTTTACTTGATGTTACGCCATCCAAGAAATCAATCATGTATATATATATATATATATATATATATATATATATACCATTTATTACCATATATCTCTTTCTCCAGCTCAAGATGTCCTCACGACAGCAACGTCCCTCTCCTATTCCCTGAATCCCTTATCGAGGGAACGAATGCACATGCACAAGTGGCATTCGAGTGCCAGATCCCACAGGAACACCATCACAGGTTTAGGGCATACAAAAGGACATCCCGATGTAGCCCAGGGAGCCCTGCTGATGATGGAGAAGGTGCAGGTCCAACTGAAGGGACCTCCTGCTGATGATTTGCACACTTTTGGGCTGTACGGGAGGGATTATTCGGCTGAGACAGGTCAGAGGAGAAAAGACACACACATATATATATATATATATATATATATATAAACTATTACATTCAAACTGGTTTCCTCAGATTCCTTTCTACATTGGTAGTTTTTCATCTGTCATCTTTAAGGCTTCTTTTTTCATATCATTCACTTTCTAGTAGTACCTCTTCTTTGGTCAACTCATCCTTTCATTTTATCTTCATTTTATCAATTTTTTTGTATACTTTAGTATAAGCTAGATTACATTTTAGAAGTTAGAAAAAATTAATTAATTAAGTTAGTAAACACCTATATATTAAATTTAAATAACTTATGGGAACGTTTTTCTAGTAATAAACGAGTATTTTTAGCAATATGTGAATTTTGGACATTTTATAGCATTTCTTTGAATATCTTGGAAATTTTTTTCCGGCCGCTATGTTTTATATACTTCAGCAAAATCTAGATAAATTTTACTAAAACCTGGTATAACCTTTTATTTACACTTGCATATTAAAATTTTGAATAATTCGTAGTTGAAATGCGTACTTAAGTATTTTGATAACTTGCAATATATGGGTTTAGGACATAATTTATATGACTTGCAATATATGGGTTTAGGACATTTTTTTAGTTTTCTTCGAATAACTTTTAATTTTTATCCCGGACATTATAATTTGCTTACATTAGTAAAAACTAGATAAAATTTACTAGAATTTTGTAAAAACTGTTATAAACGCTTATATATCAAAATTTAGAAGAATTCGTAGTTGAAATGCAGACTTTAGTTTTCCAGAATTTGCAATATGGATTTAGGACATTTTTTTAGTTTACTTCAAATAACATTTAATTTTCTTTCCGGACATTATAATATGTTTACATTAGGGAAAACTAGAGAAAATTTACTAAAATGTAGTAGAAACTGTTATATACACTCGGGTATTGAATTTTTGAATAATTCGTAGTTGAAATGCAGACTTTAGTATTTCCATAACTTGCAATATATGGATTTAGGACGTTTTTTTTAGTTTTCTTCAAATAATTTTTAATTTTCATGCCGGATATTATAATATGTTCACATTAGTAAAAACTAGATAAAATTTACGTAAATCTAGTAACTTGGATATTAAAATTTTAAATAATTCGTAGTTGAAATATTTACTCTCAGCTATATACATATCAATTTGCTCCGGCTAGTATTTTTACGTGCTCCGCCTATAGTAAGTTTAATATAAAATTTATGATATAAATTTTAGCAAAGCACATATTATTATTTTATCTCATTCAATTCTTCATTTTTTTCATTATTTTTGAATCTTTATTATTCTTACTTTCCCTTTTGGTTGTTTTCAGGAACCTCCGGGTCACTTTCTTTGGGACTTTCTACTAAATCTGTGCTGCTCTTTCTATTGTCAACTCTTCTGATACTTTAAAAGTCTATTTCTGATATCTTAATATTCTAAAGAATAAAGTGTGATATTTTTTTAAATATAATAAGTAGAACGTATAACAACGAATCAGATTTTTTAACAAATAATTTCGAAAAAGTCCATATAAGGACCACTAGCCTAATATACATACATTCAGGATTCAAAGAAAAATATTTTTTTCGTTTAATATTCACATTTAATATAAAGATAAATTATGACAGATTTATTTTTAAAATAAATATATTAAAATATATTTTATAAATAAAAGTTGCTCCACATCCATGTTGCAGATATTGATGTTGGAGAAGTGTATTGTTTCAAGTTTCTTTGTTGGAGTTCTTCAGGATTTCTAGAAAATATTTCAAAAATTAGAAAAAAAATCATATAAATGGAATAAATTATTAGATGAGATTTTTTAAGCAAGAAGAAAACAAAAGTGTGTTTAGTGTTTGATGTATGATTTATTAGTATATATAGTATTATTAACGCATACATATATATATTAATAAAACACAAATAGAACACATAACATATTTTTGAATTTTCATTGACTCAGATGATCCATTCTCAGAGCCAAATTTTGATAAAAATATTACATGGTTTTTACAATTTTTTATCTCATAAATTTATGAAACAAGACTAACTTATATATATATATATATATATATATATATATATATACATAAGTTAAATATAAAATAGTTTACCAGTGCAGTCCCTTTTTATTAATATTATACTCGTATAGTACTCCTGTGTTTTGTGAATTCGGCGCTAAAATTTCTTCTATAATACTTTCTTGAATTAACTGAAAAAAAACAGAAATTCACGAATTTATTACTATATAAAATTGTACCAATTTATAACAAGCAAATTGCAAAGTATTATCTTTTCATTATTATTCTTTTGTCTGATAACAAATATTTTTGAAAAAGTTTCAAATTGTATATAATTTTTATAGGCAATGTACATATATGTTTCATATATAATTTTCTTCAAGCTATCTCGACTCGATTAGGTTTTGTTTACATTTCTTGTACAATATATATATATATATATATATATATATATATATTAAATACTTACATAAACGTATATCATCTTTCTTAGAGGTCCATTTAACATCAGTTTGTTTGCACCTGCTATTCTTTCTTGAAAAACAATTGACCCTCCGACTTTGTATTCACCTTGTAAGGATTTTCTAAATAAAATATTACAATATTACAATATAAAAATTATAAATAAAAAAATAATATAAACTCGAATATATTATTTGACTATATAAAAATTTGGGACATTTTTTTACATTTCTTCAAATAACTCAAAAACTTTGTCCGGGACACTATTTTTGAATAAGCTCAGCAAAAACTAGATAAAATTTACTAAAATTATACAAACTTTTTCAATTCGTCTACAAATCTCTTCGTCGTATTTTGTTCATTAGACACCACTAATATTTTCGATGTTTCCCCATCGTCGCGCAAAACGATACCGGTTGCGTTCTCGGGTATAGTTCCTACGATTCGAACCTCTTGAGTGGCGACATCTTTAGACACATTGAAGATACCTATGAAAACAAAAAAATAACAATAAATAAAAATATTTTTTTATTTATCTAGTTACTTATACCTGTTACTTTATCACAAGAACTTCCATCACCGCCACAAACTCCGCAAGCATCCAATCGCAAATCCGAGCCGACTTTCAAATCGCAACCGACTTTCTAGAAATTTGAAAGAAATCATAACTAAAAAATTTATTTTGAAAAGTGAATTTGTTACTACTTACCCTGCATACACCTGATATGCACATATCAGAAGTGGGAGGGTTGCAGAAAGTTCCATCCTGAACGTTTTCTCCGAAGGAAACCAGCAGAGTGTCGGATGTGTCGTAACAATATAGTTGGCAAGGTTCGTCTGGAAAAGGCAAAATAATAAAAAATCTGGCTAAATCTTAGATAGAAGTCACTTGGATTAGTAGTAGTTTCTAGAATGGGAAATCAGATAAATACTTATTACTTTTATAATTAACAAATGAGATAAATGCAACCATTAAATAGTAAATGTCTAATAATGAGAATTAGATGGCCTATGAGAAATAAAGTGCTATAGATTGAGTTGGCAATCATAAAAAGACTTCTGCACATCTGATCTGATGGAATATTATCAAACAATTTGATGGATGATTCATGTGTCTGTTGATTCATCGTTTTCAAATAGATTATTATAAATACTGTAACTTATATATGTTTACAGAAAAGTAAAAAAACAAGCTTAATCAATCGAATTTATTATGAAGGACATTCTCTAATATTTATAAGAATTACATAAACTGAATTGCAACGTTATTTATTTGAAGTATATAGAATGGAAAATAATCAATGATTCTTATGAATAATTTCAAATTTATTAATTAAATTTATTATTACAGATTATTTATTATAAATACTGTAAATTTATAAGTTATTATTAAATTGGACGACGAGCGAATTCTACAAATAACGTATGTATGTATGTTTATAATAAATTAAACTAAATTTTTTTTACATTTGATTTTTTCGAAAATTTAAGAATTTTATTCAAAATTTTGAATTTTTTTTAGAATTCAAAATTTAAAAAAAAGTTTTCTTGTAATTTTTTGAGAATATACAAATTTTTGAAAATATTCGATTTTTTAAAAATTTCGAAATAGTCTCTTTGTAAGAAAACGATTTTCTTTAAATTTTGATATTTTTTTAAATTTCTCAAAATTTAGTTTTTTTGAAAATAATGAAAAATTACGAAAATTTGAATTTTTTGATACTTTGAATTTTTTTGAATATTCAGATTTTTTTCCTTTTTGAAAATACAAACAACAATTTCAATTTTTAACATTTTCAAAAATTACAAAATTTTCTGTTGAAGCATTTTTTGCACACCGTCTACTCGAGCAAAATATTTTTTGAATTAATTAAATCTTTAACTTTCCGTAGGGTAAGTTATTGTAATGGGCCGAAAATCGAAATTGAAAATTTTTGAAGGTTTCTGAACGTTTTGGCATACCTCAGAAAAAATGTGTGTGTGTGTATGTATGTATGGATACAAATTTCCAGTACGTTTTCGGGCGCACGGATCAACCGATTTGAATGGTTCAAAAAACATTAGATTCCAATCGATAGGGAGAAGAGCTGATTAGTTTTTGGCAAAGGCAGGTCTAGCCGTTTTGGAGATACGGAGCAAAGAATGCAGAAAAAAGAAATCGAGTTTTTGAAAGAACGGAGTATCCGATTTGAATGATATAAAAAACATTCAATTAGTAATGATTGTGAGAAGTGTTTATTAGTTTTTGGCAAAGGCAGGCCCAGCCATTTCGAAGATACGGAGCTAAATATGTAAAAAATGGCAGTTTTTGAGAGAACTAAGCGTCCGATTTAAATGATTCAAAGAACTTTCTGCTTGTCTTAACAAAATAATTGATTTTGGAAAAAAAAATTTTGTTTCAACTTTTTTTTTTTCAAAAAAAAATTTCTTTGTATATCGAAAATAATTGAGATTTTATTTTTAATTCTGACTATAGTTCTAATATACTTTAAACAAATAATTTCAACTTTGTAATTCAGTTTATATAATTCTTATGAATATTAGAAAATGTTACAGTATTAATAATAATCCATTTGAAAACATTCAGTATTCCTCGAACATTTCGTTACGGTACGGGAAGTTACAGCAATTTGCCTTAAGGCACGATGCCATACATCCCACTAGTTTAACTTTGTTTCGAATATTTTTTGAACCGACATATCCAGGCAAAAGACCTAGTCTTGGATGCATAAATACTTTCCAAAATGTTCATTTTCAATTCTGAGGTATGCCCATGTGTTCAGAAACTTCTAAAACGTAAAGATATGCAAAAATATGTATTGTCAATTTTTGGACGATTACAATAATTTACCCTACGGGAAGTTAAAAAAGTAGCTTTACTACCAAAATATATTACTATTTCATATTAGTTAACCCCTAAATCTGATTTTAAAAAATAGCAAGCCAGGAAAAATAAAAGTTTTATTAAATACGTCAAAAATACATGTCAAAAAAAAATCTTAGTACAGAATTCTTTACAAAATGGAAACGGATCTTCCAAAATCCAGTAAACTGCCAAAAGCCGCCTACTATCTTCTACTGATGTACACCTGCCTGATGTTAGACTACGCCTGCACCTCGTCCACAACCCATCTTTTTGTGACCACAAAACTCGGATCATCCATCAACAATTCAAAAACATTCTTCTATATCCGGTTGTTCAGTTTTTTTCTGCTACCGATAGGAGCCCTAATAGCAGAAAGTTTCTACAACAAATACGTTCTATCGCTCATATTCTACATTTGCGAATGGGTCATACAAATTATAATAGTGTTGACGGCTTTACCAGTGTTTCGTTTGATATCGCAGGAATTGAATTTCGTAAAAATCGCTTGCGGGGTTGTTTTCCAATTTTGGACAGGCGGTGCCCCAGATGCATTCGATGGAAACCAGTTTGATTTACCCAGGGACGATGAAGCCTTGACCAAGTTCTACATGATACGTTACGGCATACACAACTTTTTATCGTTTTGTAGTTATTTATACAGCCCAGTTGCCAAGAGTTATGCCGCTTGCTTGGAAGAACAAGAGTGCTACTATTTACCATACATCACAAGTTTAGTCTTTGCGTCCTTGATGGTTATTATTTTTTTACTCGGTACTAAAAAATATGTGATAACCAAAGCGGAGCGTTTGATGATTTTGGATGTGTTCACATGTGAGTTTTATGCTTGCAAGCAATGGTTACTGGAACGTAAAACCAATCCAAAACGACACTGGATGGACTATGCTATTCCAAATACGATTACGACTTGGTGAATGATATTAAAATTGTTCACAACCTCCTGATTGTAGTTTCAACTATACCAATATACACA
>NW_020536999.1:3956842-3986274 GCF_003426905.1 Ctenocephalides felis | reverse complement strand
AAACATCCGAAAAGTTGCCATAGAGATAACTGACTTGAAGCGCGATGTATCCGAAAAGTTACATAGGGATAACTGACTTGAAGCGCGATGTATCCGAAAAGTTACCATAGGGATAACTGACTTGAAGCGCGATGTGTCCGAAAAGTTCCATAGGGATAACTGACTTGAAGCGCGATGTATCCGAAAAGTTACCATAGGGATAACTGACTTGAAGCGCGATGTGTCCGAAAAGTTGCCATAAGATAACTGACTTGAAATTTTGTTCTTAGCAAAGAAATATTAGAAAATCTCGAAAAATTATAGAACACACTTACCATTTATATATCATTTATTCGTAATTTATTCTGCATCTTTCGTACGAACAAAGTTTTTTCGTATCTTTTACGGTTTTCATGTTATAGAGCAATATTTGTAGATGTTTAACTTGTCAAAATGCAAAGTGCGGCTGGGTTGGAGCAATACTCTGTCACGATTCGATATTTTGTGTAAAGAAGCACATATAAAGTATTATATATCGTTAGAAAGGTCTCAAAATTCTTAGTTTTTTTTCCCATATATCGCAACTTCGAATTCCGAACGTGTGGCCTACAGGCGAGTTGCCGTCGTAAAATTTCAGAAAATCGGAAAATCTCGAGAAAATTATATGAACACACTTAACCATTCATATACCATTTTATTCATAATTTTATTCTGCATCTTTCGTACGAACAAAGTTTTTTCGTATCTTTTACGGTTTCGGAGAAAATCGGGAAAACTGGTTTGAACATTTATTGTAAAATTAGAAAATTTAAACAAATAATTATAAAAAATAATATAACTATATATAAATTTTTATATTCATTGAGATCTATAAAAATCAATAAATACATAATTTTATACAAAAGTTTTAAAAAACCCAAAAAAACCTAAAAACTCAATAATTAACTATAATTCATATTGTCCATATATATAAAACTGTTTGAACATCTAACAAATTTTTCGACAAAAATTGTTCTATCATAAGGGTTCGCAGTTCGAAATTTCCCAGACTTTTGTCTTGACGATTCACACCGTAAGCGCGAGCAGGCCCTCGCCGCAGGTCAAATGCACATCGCTTGGGACTCGGTCTTAATACTTACGGTGTGGCCGCGCGCCTTCTATAGGGGGATAGATCGCGTCGTATGCGATGCGATCAACTTTTGGCAAAAGTTCGCTGTGTTGTTCAGGCAGGTTTGAATATTATTCCCCGGTGTATTTTATACATTATATTCGATACTTTTAGCCTGTCAACTATATAGCGGCGTTACTTTTAATAATGTCGTAGACCGTGTTTGGAATTATATACGTCGTATATGTTCGGATGTCGGTTTACGGCCGGGTTCTGGACCTTATTTATAAGTGTTCAACCATACTGTACAGCATATCCGCGGGCATGTGTCGTTGACGCAAAGACTCTTATGCGGAAATAAAATATACAAATGCAATCAACTCAATACTCTCCGAGCGAGAATAAAAGTGAGTTATGACGATGAATTTGCCCCGAAGTTTCAATCTAACGAAGGGTAAAGAGACTAAATAAACTGGGTCGCAGACCGCTAATGTTATATACGGACCGCCGTTTCGACGGTTGTTAAAGGTCTAGCCTCTGTGTAAGCGCAGAATTTATAAAAGTTGCCGGGTTTAGACCGTCGTGAGACAGGTTAGTTTTACCCTACTGATGAATTGTCGTTGCGATAGAATTTCTGCTTAGTACGAGAGGAACCGCAGGCTCGGACGTGGTGCAAAGCTACCATCCGTGGGTATGCCTGAACGACTCTAAGGCCATATCCTTTCTAGATAACAACGATATTTTGAGGAGTCTCGTGAGTCGAAAGACTCAATACAATGTGATTTATTAGGTATTCGGCGCACGCCGTTTATCGCACGAGCCATTTTAGCCGTTTTATAGCGGTCGATCATGGTTCACTAGTTCGATGTAGAGACTCGGAATCGTTTATAGACGACTTTAAGGTACCAGGCGGGATGTTGTATTTGGTAGAGCAGTTACCACGCTGCGATCTGCTGGAACACAGCCTTTGGCTTGGGGATTCGTCATGTTGGCTTGGCGTCACCCCACGCTCTTAGAGCATAAGCCTTAAGCCGTCGCATTGCAGTATGCCACAATCAGTATGACTTGACCCTCAGAAAGTTGTACATATTGTACATGTGATACTTCTTTGGTATCTACTTAGCTATTTTGTACAACGTGCCTAAGTCAGCACGTTAGGCAAAACTTATCGGCATATTCCGATACTAGAAATATTCATTATTTCTTTAAATAACTATAAGGCTATATAAATAGTTATAAAATTTGTGAGAGTTAACGAAGAGTATTTGTTTTTAAGAGAAACTTTTCGTATTTCTTACTATGAATATATGATATCTTTTATTTAATTCTATATAAGGGAGAATGTTTTTTCAAGTTCTTGGAAATGCGTACAAGTTACCAATTAAATGAAATGCGTACAAGTTGCTAATAAGCAAAGTACGTATAAGTTATCAATAATGGAAAATGCGTGCAAGTTGTCAATGTGTAAAATACGTGCAAGTTGTTAATGTGCAAAATACGAGCAAGTTGCCATTTTTATTTAATTTTTGTAATATACTCTAAATCTATAATAAATAGTAACTCAGCTTGACCTAAAATCTTGCTACAAAACAGGTTAAAAACATTTCTCGGCTTTTTAATATCAGTAACTTACGGGTACCGCGAACTACATCAAGTAAACTGTTAGGGGACATTAGCGAAGAAGCGTAACCTAGAATCTTGCATCGAAACAGGTTAAAATATTTCTCGGGTACCGCGAACTACATCAAGTAAACTGTTAGGGGACATTAGCGAAGAAGCGTAACCTAGAATCTTGCATCGAAACAGGTTAAAATATTTCTCGGGTACCGCGAACTACATCAAGTAAACTGTTAGGGGACATTAGCGAAGAAGCGTAACCTAGAATCTTGCATCGAAACAGGTTAAGAACATTTCTCGGCTTTTTGAATACGTCAAGTTGACAATATGTAAAATACGTGCATTTGACAATTATGTAAAATACGTGTAAGTTGTCAATGTACAAAATACGTGCAAGTTGATATTTCTATTTTTTTGTATCATACTCTAAATCAGTAATAACTTTCAATCTACAAATATTTCAAATCTTTTATAACAAATATTCAGTATTTATACATATTATTTCGCAAAACATCCGAAAAGTTGCCATAGAGATAACTGACTTGAAGCGCGATGTATCCGAAAAGTTACCATAGGGATAACTGACTTGAAGCGCGATGTATCCGAAAAGTTACCATAGGGATAACTGACTTGAAGCGCGATGTGTCCGAAAAGTTACCATAGGATAACTGACTTGAAGCGCGATGTATCCGAAAAGTTACCATAGGGATAACTGACTTGAAGCGCGATTGTCCGAAAAGTTGCCATAGAGATAACTGACTTGAAATTTTGTTCTTAGCAAAGAAATATTAGAAAATCTCGAAAAAATTATATGAACACACTTAACCATTTATATATCATTTTATTCGTAATTTTATTCTGCATCTTTCGTACGAACAAAGTTTTTTCGTATCTTTTACCGTTTCGGAGAAATCGATAAAACTAGTGAAAACGCGAGAAAGCGTAACCTAGAATCTTGCATCGAAACAGGTCAAACTTCTTTTGTAGAAAATATTGTTTTTGGTTTTTAGGAATAACATATATTTATTATATTATTTATTTACATGTCATGGTTTAAATAACACATTTTTATTTCTTTAAGTTATATTTTTATTTAAAATAAAATTTCTTACATTTAGCTAATACAATTACAAAAAACTAATATCTGAAATCTTGCTTGCTTTCCAGTCGAGGATGCTTTTTACGAGATTGTAGTGTTGCAGTCATAACTCCATCGCGATTTCGCTCTAATACGCGTTTTGATACGTTAGCCAGTAATTGAACATGTCTCTCAGTTCCCTGAATGTGGACGGGAATTTTAGGGTCACTCCATGGGCACTCATTGCTTTGTAGATATTGTACTAGATGTTCATGAGGTATATTTAGCGTGAAGGCTGGTTCGAATATATTGAATAATCGTCCATATCTATCATATTAGTATAGTCGGTGCATTCGAAATTTATTTCGGGTGTTTTGTAATCTCTCAATTGCGTCAGGTCTTCCACATTATTACGGTAATATAAGATTTTTCTTATAGCTGAATCTCGTATTTCCTTTTTATTATCGAACAACATTGCTAATAAAATATTTTCCGAGTGAGCATAGTACGCGTTTTCTTTAGCAACATTGTTCACAATTTGTCTTAAATTCGAGTCTAAATATTGCGTCCAGCTAATAAATTTATAAAATAATATACTACCGTACACCACAGAGTTGTAATATTTAATGTTAAAGTACATTGGAATATATACTTTCATCACGTAGTTTGCCAGAATTTTCAAATTTTTGGATGGCTTATTAGTAGTTACATATAACCGAAGTAACCTACTAGCCTTTGTGAGCCATCGGGAATGTGCTATTGGCCCCGGTTTCTTGTTAGCTAAGTCTGTCGATACTTCTCCAGAAGCAACTGCTTTAGCTATTTTTATTAAATAACTTGAGTCAGTTGTCGATTCAACAGGACTTAAATCAGCCAAATTTTCAAGTGGGATCGTTTCAAAGTCTGTTACCGGCTGGAAGTAAATAAGAAAAAATAAATTATATTGAATTTGAACATAAAGTATTAACAAATAGTAAATATGTTATAACTCACCGGTATATTTTCGCATGTTTCAATTTGTTTGCTTAATATTCCGGTTTTTGTTCGTGGTCCAGTGGTCAATGATTTTTCCAAATAGTTAAATAAATGCCGAAGTGGAAGTTCGTTAAAGTGGAGAAGACACACAAACCAATGAAGAGGCCTATTTAACTGAATTTCAAATCGACGTAAAATCCCATTTTTTACGCCTGTATTTGCTGGTTCACCATCGCAACATATGCCTATCAAAGAATCGAGAGCTATTCCTTTATCGGCGAAAAACTCGTTCAATTTGATTACTTTACTTTCCGAATCTTCATTTTCCAATTTGTGTAACCCAACAATTGGCAATTCGGTTCCTTTAAAATAACTAAATGCGCTTCTTTAATCATTCGTGGGTGAAACTTCTTATCGATTTTTTCCATGGTAATAGAATCATTTTTTCGGCCGTCGAATGAAAATGCTATTAATTCAGAAGAATCATATCGTTTGAGTAGAGCTTGCCTATTTTTCTGCCTCTCACGAACGCTTTTATTTTTATCCATAATGACAGGATTGCCCCAATCATCCTTTATGTCCAGGTCTTTCAGGATTGCTGTCACCACGGCAGAACCAACTCTATCAGAGATTGCAAATCTGTCGCATATTAAGGCATAGTTTGGAGCTTTGTATCTTCGACTATATGGTCCACGTTTTATATGAGAAGTATTTTGTGAACTTTTCAAACTGCTTTTAAACTCAAACCAACATCAGGAGTATATGTCTCACCTGGAGTAATATCGCTAGTTATTGTAGATGCTGATACTTTATCTTCAATTTTTATAATATATTCTGGTATCGTAGATTTCCTCTCATTATGTTGATCCATCATAAACGCTTGTAAGTGTGCTGGGATCAGTCCGCAGGAACACAGTATTCTTCGCAAATCGCATTTGCATTTTCCAATATAAAATAATTCTTTCGTGGATTCTACAAACTCCTGAAATGATGCTTGGGTAGACTTGCTTTTATTTGTACTTTTATATTTATCAATCAATCGGTTCAATTTTCTAGCGATACTTCGTTTCTCCATAATTGGAATATCAATTTTTTCCCACGTCTGAATCAATTTCGTTACCACATTTGGAGTAAATGTTTTATATGAAAACATTTTATTTTGTTTTTTTGATTCTTCGGCCAAATAAAAATAATACCTGATAATTTCCATACTTGTCGGAAGATTTACTCCAGTAAATTCTCCTGCTTCCCCAAATGTAATTTGATCATGCGAGCGCATATGATTCAAATTACTGGCACTTGCGCCTGAATTTAAATAAGAATTCGCCATTGATACTTCACGTCTAACTGGAGAACTGAATGAAGATTAATGCGAGTTTTTCACATTAATATATTCTTTTCGAAACTTCGAGAATTATAATAAAAAAATACTAGCGCACTCTGATGGAAATAAATAACAACAAACTAAACCCGATTTAAAAACCCCCGTACAAACTATCAATTAAAATATAACTCACAATTTGAATTATTCACATGCCTAAATTAATATATTAACTTATTAAAAACAGTATTTTATTGAAAATTTCGCTGGCTAAAGAGTTATTTGCGATATATGGTTTTGAAGTTAAAATTCATTTAAATCACATATATTTCATATGAAAAGGTGCCCATATCGCTTAATTTTACTACAATAATGATTCGGCCCAACCTAATATATATATATATATATATATATATATACTTCATCAAAAAATAGATAATTGAGATGATTTTTTTTTAAATATTCTAAGGTTTTTTAGCTTTCATAATATCAAAATCTCATAACACGAAACAAAAAAAAAATAAAAACCAAACTCGTTTTTTTTGTCTATCGTTAAAACACATTGTCTATCTCCTTTCAACGTTTTGGTTAAAAAAGGCTAGCGTTATTGTAGCGAAGCGTAACAAACTCAGCTCATTCGCATTGGCCAGCGAACTTGGCCACTTGGCCAGTCACTCGAAATGGCAAAATCATTGATCACTAGTGGCCTGTACTAGTGGCCCAGTGCAAACTCACATTGATATTATCCGAAGAATGATACAGGCCGACATTTCTCTAAATCTCATTTCACAAAAATTCTTGCAAACAATGAACAATTCAGCGCCGTTGGTTAATTTACTCCGTTTCTAAGGATCGAGTTTATTGTTTTTGTTGTAGACTATTTGATAGTAGCTCAACGTCGAATTTAGTATCTGAAGGGTATAACAACTGGAAATACTTGACTGAAATATTAAAAAATCATGAAAATAGCACTTTTCATAAGAAGTTTTACCTTTCATGCATTGAAGCTGAACTACGATTAAAAATAGGAAAAACAATAGACTGCCAAGAGCAACACTTGATTAGAAAGGAAACTACAAGATGGAATAATGTTTTGTCTAGATTTATGCATATTACACTTTATTTAGCCGAAAACAATATGGCGTTCAGAGGCACTTCTGACTAACTATATACGCCAAATAATGAAAAGTTCTTAGGCTTAGTACAACTACTAGCCAAATTTGATCTAGTCATGCAGGAGCACTTGCGATTAGCTATGAAGGGTGATATTTCAGACCACTCAGCTTCTGTTCATCGATGGAAAATTCTAACCCATCACTTGGGACTATATACTATAAAAAAGCACAGTGACACTCATTGGGAAGCAAGAATAAGTAGTGTTAAAGCAGTCCGTTATCAAGTTAGTACTATCCATGATGCTTTGATTACTTTGGCTCTTAAAACTCAGAAAACTGATGTTCAAATGTTTCATGAGGCTACTACTTTAGCCGAACAACTAAAAGATTTCAGCTTCATAGTTTCATTGGTTGCTTGGTATGACATACTTAATCAAATAAATGTTGTAAGTAAATCTCTACAGTCAACAGATATGGATCTTGGTAAATGTACACAAATGTTGAAAAAATGCTGAAATTTTTTGGAAGACTACAGAAATACGGGCTTTAAAAGCGCTATTTTAACTGCGAAGGGATTGGCCGAAGAAATAGAAATTAAATCTGAATTTTGAGCTACAACAAGAATTCGACGTATTATGCGTCAAGCTGGTGAAATTGCACGCAATGACCATATAACTTCTCCAAAAAATGAGGTTGAATTTTTCATCTGTCTTTTGGACACTATATTAATTTCAATCAATGACTCTAAATCAGACATACATGGTTGTATGTTGTGTGATAAACTTATAAGTCTGGCATCCTTTTTACCTAATAAAAATGTGGTTACTCCAATTTTTGTTTTAAATTTCATCAACGATTTCAACTTACAAGAACTGTATCCCAATGTATGGATATCATTGCGAATTTTATTAACTATACCTGTAACGGTTGCTAGTGGGGAGCGGAGCTTTTCGAAGCTGAAGCTGATAAAAACCTATCTTTGATCAGCGATTTCTCAATCTAGATTGACAAACTTAGCAACTTTGTCAATTGAAAACGAAATTGCTGAAAAAATCGACTTCGACAACCTTATAAAAGAGTTCGCTGATAGAAAGGCCAGAAAAGTAAAATTCTATTAGTGTTTATGTAATAAATGGTTATCTTTTATAATAAATATTTCTTTTTAAATAACGGTTATTTCATTATATGTTTTTCTTTTTTCCAAATGGGTTTAAATTGCAGGTGGAGGGCGCCGTAGAAATCTCGCCCAGGGCGCTGGTAGTGTTAAAGCCGGCCCTGTGTATATATATATATATATATATATATATATATATAAATTTATTTTCATTGGTCTATTAGGATTCAAAGAAAGATTTCATTTCATTTAATATTCACATTTAATATAAAGATAAATTATGACAGATTTATTTTTAAAATAAATATATTAAAATATGTTCTATAAATAAAAGTTACTTCTCCTCCGTGTTGGAGTTCTTGTTGTTGTAGGAGCATCTATGTTTCAAGTTTCTTTGCCGGACATTATAAGTTTTTCAGGATTTCTAGAAAATATTTGAAAAATTAAAAAAAAAATCATATTAATGAAACAAATTATTAGCAATAGACACTGGTTTCATAACAAACTTATTGAAAGTTTTGACAAACAATATTAAAATAAAAATTATGATTAGTGTCTACGGGCATAACACATACATACAAATATTGATGAAACCTATTAGACACAAAACACACTTTTAATTCCTCATCAATTCAGATGATCCAAATTTCATATTATTTGTAGAGTCAATTTTTATAAAAACGATTCCAGACATTACATTATTCTTACAATTTTTTATCTCACAAATTTATGAAACAAGACTGACTTTTATATTTATATAGAATTACATATGATAAACAGGTGTAAGAGTAAAATATAAAATAGTTTACCAGTGCAGTCCTTTTTTATTAACATAATACTCGTACAATACTCCTGTGTTTTGTGAATTTGGCGACAAAATTTCTTCTATAACACTTTCTTGAATTAACTGAAAAAAACAGAAATTCTTGAATTTATTTCAATTTATTATTTTTTTTACAAAATATTTTCGATACAGTTATGAAATGTATATATTTTTTATAGGCAATGTATATATATTTTTTATACATAATTGCCTTCATACTAACTCGACTCGATTAGGTTTTGTTTATACATTTAGGTTTACATTTCTTGTAAACATACATAAGTTATTTGTACAACATGATTTTTTTTAAAATACTTACATAAACGTATATCATCTTTTTTAGAGGTCCATTTAACATGAGTTTGTTTGCTCCTGCAATTCTTTCTTGAAAAACAATTGACCCTTCGACTTTGTATTCACCTTGTAAGGATTTTCTAAATAAAATATTAAAATATAATAATTAAAAAATAATAAATACATAAATAAATATTATCCGGTACAGAAATTTTGAATAAAAACGGTTTGAATTCGAATATATTATCTGACGGGACATTTTTTTACATTTCTCTAAATTATTTAAAACTTTGTCCGGGACACCATTTTTGAATTAACTCAGCAGAAACTAGATAAAATTTACTAAAATTCCATGTACACAATTTTATACACTTTGATACAAAATTTTTGAATAGTTTGTACTCGCCCTAATATATTTTGTATATTTACAATATATGGTTTCGGGACACTTTTTTACATTTCTTCAAATAACTTAAAAACTTTGGCGAAGGCACTATTTTATCTTTACCTTAGCAAAAACTAGATAAAATTTACTACAGTTACGTATAAACTGTCTTATACACTTTGCTACAAGATTTTTGAATAGTTTGTACTCGCCCTAACGTATTTTGCTTGTTTAGAATATATGGATTTGGGACACTTTCTTACATTTATTCAAATAACTCAAAAACTTTGTCGGGACACCATTTTTTAATTAGCTCAACAGAAACTAGATAAAATTTACTAAAATTCTGTATAAACTGTGTTATACACTTTTATTCAAAATTTTGTGAAATTTGAACTCGCCCTAATGTATTTTGCATATTTATTATTTATATTTCGGGACACTTTTTTACATTTCTTCAAATAACTCAAAAACTTTGTCCGAGACACTATTTTTTAATTATCTTAGCAGAAACTAGATAAAATTTACTAAAATTATACAAACTTTTTCAATTCGTCCACAAATCCCTTTGTGGTATTTTGTTCATTGGACACCACTAATATTTTCGACGTTTCCCCATCGTCGCGCAAAATGATACCGGTTGCGTTCTCGAGTACAGTTCCGACGATTCGAACCTCTTGAGTGGCGACATCTCTAGACACATTGAAGATACCTATGAAAACAAAAATATAACAATAAATAAAGATAATTTTTTTATTTATCTAGTTACTTATACCTGTTACTTTATCACAAGAGCTTCCATCTCCGCCACAGACTCCACAAGCGTCCAATCGTAACTCAGAGCCGACCTTCATATCGCAACCGACTTTCTAGAAATTTGAAAAAATCATAACAAAAAAATTTATTGAAAAGTGAATTTGTTACTTACTCTGCATACTCCTGAAATGCACATATCAGAAGTGGGAGGATTGCAAAAGGTTCCGTCCTGCACGTTTTCTCCAAAGGAAACCAGCAGGGTGTCGGATGTGTCGTAACAATATAGTTGGCAAGGGTCGTCTGGAAATGGAAAAGTAATAAAAAATCTGATTCAATATAAGGTAGAAGTCAAATGCATTAGTAGTAATTTCTAGAATGGGAAATCAGATAAATACTTATTACTTTTATAATTAACAAATGAGATAAATGCAACCATTAAATAGTAAATGTCTAATAATGAGAATTAGATGGCCTATGAGAAATAAAGTGCTATAGATTGAGTTGGCAATCATAAAAAGACTTCTGCACATCTGATCTGATGGAATATTATCAAACATTTTGATGGATGATTCATGTGTCTGTTGATTCATCGTTTTCAAATAGATTATTATAAATACTGTAACTTACATATGTTTACAGAAAAGTAAAAAAAAAAACTTAATCAATTGAATTTATTATGAAGGACATTGTCTAATATTTATAAGAATTACATAAACTGAATTGCAACGTTATTTATTTGAAGTATATAGAATGGAAAATAATCAATGATTGTTTTGAATAATTTCAAATTTATTTAATAAATTTATTATTATAGATTATTTATTATAAATACTGTAAATTTATAAGTTCTTATTAAATTGGGCGACGAGCGAATTCTACAAATAACTTATGAGTATGTTTATAAGAAATTAAACTAATTTTTTTTTACATTTGATTTTTTCGAAAATTTAGGAATTTATTCAAAATTTTGATTTTTTTTAGAATTTAAAATTAAAAAAAAGTAATTTTTTAATTTTTTGAGAATGTACAATTTTTTGAAAATATTCGATTTTTTGAAAATTTCGAAATAGTCTCTTTGTAAGAAATCGATTTTTTTTAAATTTGATAGTTTTTGAATTTTTTCAAAATTTAATTTTTTTTTGAAAATAATGAAAAATTTCCAAAATTTGAATATTTGAAATTTGTTTCGATACCTTGAATTTTTTTGAATATTGTGATTTTTTTTGAAATTACAAAAATTACAAAAATTTCTGTGAAAGCATTCTTTGCACACCGTCTAGTCTACTCAAGCTAAATATTTTTTGAATTAATGTAGTCGGATGGTTCTCTCAAAAACTGCACAACCGTTTTTATACCCTTTGCGCTCCATACCTCCTAATAGGCTAGACGTGCCTTTTGCGAAAACTCATCGCGATCGAGTACGAACCTAATGTTTTTTCAATCATACAAATATCGGTTATTCCGTAAATTTTAAAATTAAAAATCTTGGTACGGAAACCAAAAAAATTGACACAAAATGTGTACACATTATTAAAATCTCTGTAAAATATCTGATAATTGCATATGTCTAATAAACATTATTGACCGCCAAAAGGCATTTTTTTTAACCTTTTCTTATATTGAGAGACCTGCCTTCCCAAAAATTCAATCAGTTTTTCAATACATCAATACAAGAAAAATGTTTTTTGAATTATTCAAATCAGACGCTCGGTTCTCTCAAAAATTGAATTATCATTTTCGACACTTTTTGCCCCATATCTTCGGAACGGCTAGACTTGCCTTTGCCAAAAACTAATCAGCACGTCTCCTTATCAATAGCAATCGAATGTTTTTTTAATTATTCAAATCGGTTGAATCGTGTTCCCGAAATCGTCGAAGAAAATTTGTATCCGAACATACACACACACGCACTCGTACACACACACATCCATTTTTTTTTCTAAGATACGCCAAAATGTTCAGAAACCTCTAAAACGTAAATTTTTCTTAGTAACTTTGAAAAAATTAGATTTTAGGGAAATTTGAAATTTTTGAAAAAATTTGAAATTTTGGAAAAGAACTTGGAAAAATGTTTTTTATTTTCAAATATTTTAGAAATTATACACACACATCCATAAATTTTTTCTAAGATATGCCAAAATGTTCAGAAACCTTTAAAACGTGAAGAAATGCAAACAATTTCATTTTCGATTTTTTTGCGAGTACTATAGGGTAACTTTTTTTTTTGAAAATGCTTTTGAAAAAATATAAACTACTGAATATTTTCTCAATTAAATCTTTTCTATTTGAAAGTGCAATCCTTCTGGTTAAAGAAGACTGAAGAGTTATATATATATATATATTATAGTCAAATGAAATGTATATATTATATAAAATGAAAGTTTTTCATAATCTCTCATACCAGGCATATCTGTCTGACTGAGATATAAAAATAATGTATATATGTAAATAAATAAATAATAATAAAATATAATAATCGAAAATAATTTAATTGAAATGGCTGTCTAACTTTTTAATGGCTGTCAAAAATTCTAAATTGCTACCAATAAAAAAAATTATATGGCGGACCCTTTATAACTTACCCTACGGGAAGTTAAAAAAGTAGCATTACAAACAAAAAGATTTTTATATTTTATATATTTTTACCTCCAAATCCGATATTTAAAAAATAGCAAGCCAGGAAAAATAAAAGTTTTATTAAATACGTCAAAAATACATGTCAAAAAAAATCTTAGTACAAAATTCTTTACAAAATGGAATCGGATCTTCCAAAATCCAGTAAACTGCCAAAAGCCGCCTACTACCTTCTAGTGATGTACACCTGCCTGATGTTAGACTACGCCTGCACCTCGTCTACAACCCATCTTTTCGTGACCACAAAACTCGGATCATCCATCAACAATTCAAAAACATTCTTTTACATTCGGTTGTTTAGTTTTTTTCTGCTACCGATAGGAGCACTGGTAGCAGAAAGTTTCTACAACAAATACGTTCTATCGCTCATATTCTACATTTGCGAATGGGTCATCCAAATTATAATAGTGTTGACAGCTTTACCAGTGTTTCGTTTGATATCGCAGGAATTGAATTTTGTAAAAATAGCTTGCGGGGTTGTTTTCCAATTTTGGACAGGCGGTGCCCCAGACGCATTCGATGGAAACCAGTTTGATTTGCCTAGAGATGATGAAGCCTTGACCAAGTTCTACATGATACGTTACGGCATACACAACTTTTTATCGTTTTGTAGTTATTTATACAGTCCAGTCGCCAAAAGTTATGCAGCTTGTTTGGAGGAACAAGAGTGCTACTATTTACCATACATCACCAGTTTAGTCTTTGCGTCCTTGATGGTTATTATTTTTTTACTCGGTACTAAAAAATATGTGATAACCAAAGCGGAGCGTTTGATGATTTTGGATGTGTTCACATGTGAGTTTTATGCTTGCAAGCAATGGTTACTGGAACGTAAAACCAATCCAAAACGACACTGGATGGACTATGCTATTCCAAAATACGATTACGACTTGGTGAATGATATTAAAATTGTTCACAACCTCCTGATTGTAGTTTCAACTATACCAATATACACAGCTGTGTACAGAGTCGCAAAAAGTGAGTGGATGTACCAGGCTGGTAGACTTGATGGTCGTATGGGATATTACACTTTTATACCAGATCACTACAACATCCTAAATCCTTGCATCGTGTTAATTTTACTACCAATATGCAGAAAGTACGTGGATCCTGTACTAGCTCGTTTTAAATCTGATAGAGTTCTACGTAAAATGATGCTTGGTGTGGCTTCTCTTGCTCTAGCTTTTTTGTTTGCAGGTTTTATAGAAACATCAATAAAGCATGAACAACCTTTGTTAGCTAAAGAAGACTCGATACAGCTACGTATTTTTAACGGTTTCAATTGTTCCATACTTGTACGTGGACCAGGATTGATAAAAAACAGCGTGCTAATCACACCTTATGGAGGATATACTGATAAGCACATACAATTCCGGAAAGCCTTCAGAAGTTTACACTTTCTCATCAAAAGTCAACTGTTCAACCCAACGACGGTGTTACTACATGCAACTGCTGGAACTGCCTTGACAGTGTTTATCAAAAACGATGACGGACAGGCAGTTGCTGTGTCTTATCAGGAAAACTTGGAGAAAAACACAAATGGTTTACCTGTTTTAACAGTAATCGGTGCCGATGCACCAGACTCAATCCTCATAATCAGTAGACTAGGATTGCAAACACCACTTTTCCCTCATCCCAATCGTATAGCCGATGAACCTTTAGTCACAGATTTACGAAGACAAGTCACCGTTGTTGCAGACTACTATAAATTCCTACTAAACGGCGTGAATATCAAAGAGTTCCAATTGAAACCAGGAGGTTTGTACCTTATCACACTATCAGGCAGTTCGGGAAATTTCTTTACCATCACGGAACCGAATTCAGTGCTCGTTTTCTGGATGTTACCTCAGACTTTATTGATATTGTTCGGGAAAATCTACTTCGAGGTGACCGTGATGCAGTTTTGTTACAGCGAAGCTCCGATGTCTTTGAAGATTTTCGCGTTGTCTTTCCGAGGATTTGGTGAAGGAATCGGCGAAGCGTTCTCGTTTGGTATTATTGAACAGATAGGATTTGCGCAAGATTATAAATTTTATTTGTACTCGGTGTTACTTGCACTTAATGTTTTGTGGATTGCGTTTGTTGGTAAAATTTATAAACCTATGCAGATTAAAGAGAAGACATTTTGATATTGATTGTGTTTAGATATTTAAAGTATTTAATTTAGCGTTACATTTTGGTCTTGGCTTGGCACAAATAGAAATGTCAAAGTTGTTGACAAATTTAGCTGTCAAATTTTGCAAAGCTTACTCAGTTTAAAACCAGTATTAATATTTTATTCTTGATAATTTTTCAAGTCTGATTCATTTTCCTATTCGTGCATAGACATTACACTACATGCACTGCTAGCTCATATGTTTATCATTGTATATAGTGCTCAAGCATAGAAGGACAAGTGACGTCACATGTCTGAGCGAACATTGCCGACGACAATCGCGGAGTCTACCGATTCATCAAATGTCACATGTCATATGTGTAGAATTTATGTTAAAAGTTTATGTGAATAATAATACAGCCGTTTATGCAGAAGGATAAAAACATACTGCTTATATATTCTTTAACTAATCACATGCATTACAAGTATTATTAACAATCACTTGTTGGCACAAAACAAAAAAGAAACATATTAGGTTGTCAAATATCTCCCTTCCGCTTTTTAACTTCCCGTAGGGTAAGTTATAGTAATCGTCCAAAAATCGAAATCAAAAATTTTTACATTTCTCGACGTTTTGAAGGTTTCTGAACATTTTGGCATACCTCAGAAAAAATGGATGTGTGTGTGTGTGTGTGTGTGTGTGTTTTGTATGTCCGCGTTTTTTCGTCCACGTTTTCGGGCGCACGGATCAACCGATTTGAATGGTTTAAAAAACATTCGATTCCTATTGATAGGGAGATGTGCTGATTAGTTTTTGGCAAAGGTAGGTCCAGCCGTTACGGAGATATGGAGCAAAGAGTGCAAAAAATAGAAAGCGAATTTTTGAGAGAACGGATCAACCGATTTGAATGGTTTAAAAAACATTCGATTCCTATTGATAGGGAGATGTGCTGATTAGTTTTTGGCAAAGGTAGGCCCAGAGGTTTCGGAGTTACAGAGCTAAATTTAAAAAAAATGGCTGTTTTTGAGAGAACTAAGCGTCCGATTTAAATGATTCAAAGAACTTTCTGCTTTTTTCAACAAAACAATTGATTTTGGAAAAAAAAATTTTTTGTTTCTAATTTTTTTTCAAAAATTTTTTTTTGTAATTTTGGACTAAAAATTCAAAAAATCACCCAAGCTAAGCACAGTCTAAGCGCCACTCTGGTAGAAATGTTTACGCAAGTGCGTTTAGACTGTTTGTGTACTGGAGCACTTTTCCAATTTTGTGAAAATTATTGAAAAATGTGAAAATGCCGCCAAACTGAGCACAGTATAAGTGAAAATGTCGCACAGAATTATTTGCAAATGCGTTTAGACTGTGACTATGGGGAGCACTTTTTCAATTTTGTGTAAATTTGGCAACTATTTTTTTTTTGGAATTTGATTCGAAATGAAATGACGATTGTTAATGTTCTGGAGATCATAAATTGATTTATTTATAATTAACTTTCCATAGGGTAAGTAATCGCAAAAAAATCGAAAATGAAAATTTTTATATATCTTCACGTTTCAGAGGTTTCTGAATATGTTGGCATACCTTGGAGAAAATTGATGTATGTGTGTGTGTATGTGTGTGTGTGCGTGCATGTGTGTGTGTTCGGATACAAATTTTCGTCGACGATTTCGGGAACACGGATAAAGCAATTTGAATAATTCAAAAAACATTCTAGCCGTTCCGAAGATATGGGGCAAAAAGGGTCAAAAACGGTAACTTAGTTTTTAAGAGAACGGAGCGTTCGATTTGTATAGTTCAAAAAACATTTTACTTATATTAACAAGATGAAGATTTGATCAAATTTTCATGAAGATAGGTCTAGCGGTTTCGGAGATCTAGTAAAAAAAAACTAAAAAAAAATAACATTTGGCGGTCAACAATAATCATTAGACATTAGACATATGCATATCAAATTATCAGATATTTTATTGAGATTTTTACAATAAGTATAAGTTTTGTTTACATTCCTATGGGTTCCGTACCATTGTTTTTCTGTTTGACAGCGACGCGGCGCTTACGCGCTTTATATTTTGTCTCTATGCAGTTAAAGCAGTACGATTGCTTTGAAAAAAAGTTCAGATCTTCCAAAATATATCAAAATGAAGATAACATTTTTTCCAAAAAAAAATTTTTATAAAAAAAATTGTTTAAAATTTTTTTTTTTTAAAAAAATTTTATTTTCAAAAAAAGTAATTTTTTGTCCAATTTAAAATTTCTAAAAAATCTTATTTTTTCGAAGTAAAATTTTTTCAAAAATGTTAATCGTTTTTAAAAAAATAATAATATTTGGTACGGGAAGTTGCAGCAATTTGCCTCAAGGCACGATGCCTTAATTGCCTTAAGACAGAATTCCACTTACAGCTAGTTTGCTCTTGGTTTATAATACAAAAAGGCGGAAGGGAGATATTTGACAACCTATTATATACATAAGCAGAGTAGACATAGAGCGTTTAGTATCAAACTTCAACAATATGTTACGTGCCTAACATAGGCCTTTCAATATATAAACTGATTTTAACAGCTTATTTGTATAGCGAAGAAAATGCCTTCATGCATTCCAGACAGAAATTTTGTCTAAGACCGACTAAGACCTGCGCTTTGTTAGGCATTATTTTATGGGGGAGGATCTAGAATGTTATCATTCTTATACTAATTTTATACTTATTTTTTAATTGAGCGAAGTCCCATTAAAAAATGAGTATAAAATCAAGGTTAAAATTATAACATTCTAGAGCCTCCCCCCACGAAGTAATTCTCACTAGAATTAAAATTAAAATCTGAATTATTTCCGATATACCAATTTTTTTTTCAAAAGCAATTGTTTCGTCAATACAAACAGAAAGTTTTTTAAATCGTTCAAACCGGATGCTTAGTTCGCTCAAAAACAGACATTTTTTGTACATTTTGCTCGGTATCTCCGAAATGACGGGACCTGTTTTTGCCAAAAACTAATCACCTCTTCTTCCAATCATTACAAATTGAATGTTTTTTAGATCATTCAAATCGGATACTCCATTCTCTCAAAAACTCGATTTGTTTTGTCTGCACTTCTTCCTTCGTATCTCCGTAATGGCTGGACCTGCCTTCGCCAAAAACTAATCAGCACATCTCCCTATCAATAGGAATCGAATGCTTTTTAAACCATTGAAATCGGTGGATCCGTGCGCCCGATATCGTTGACGAAAAATTGTATCCATACATACACACACACGCACACACATCCATTATTTCTGAGGTTTACAGCTGTTTACATTGATAAATAAAAATTTTGTAAATTTTTTATAAATTCGAAATATTTGAATTTTTTTAAAAAAAAACTATTTTTCTTAATTTTTTGAGAATTTGGTAATTTTTGAAAATATTCTATATAAATATTGATTGTTTTTGAAAATTTCGAACATACTCAAATTTTTACAAGAATTTTTTTTTTTTTAATTTCGATTTTTTTTATTTCAAATTTTTTTTTTGAAAATTTTCAAGATTACGAAATGTTTTGTAGAAGCATCCATTTTTTTCAAAAGTATGCCAGAATGTTCAGAAACCTCTAAAACGTAAGGATGTGCAAAAATTTTCAATTTTGATTTTTTGACGATTACAATAATCCTACGGGAAGTTAACCAGTATTCTTTTTATAGCAATGCACTTGTGTTCCCTTATTACGCATTAGAAGTATAACTTCAAAATCAATTAAAAGCAATAACTCACTTTTATCAAAATACGGCAACCATTCATAGAATTTCCCATGGTAGCTCTCGTTGTTTTTGCTTGAACATTGTTCTGCACGAAAACTGGTCGAATCTTCTGGACAAAATTGGCTTGTGCATACCCTATATCTATAAATAACAACAAAACATATAAAACCTTATTTTTACAATTTATATCATTATTGATGCAATTCTGCCTTAATAGAGCTGTTACGGCAGAATTGTCCCCTATATCTATTTACCTGGTTCTTTCTCCAACACAAAACCTTCCTCCGTGTTTCGGTTTTGGTGAATCGCATTCTCGACTTTGGCTCTGGATTCCGCCAATACAGATATTGGGATCTAAATCTGTATATTCTTTTTGGTTTTGATTATCTGATCCACCCCTGCTGCATGATGTCCAGGAACCCCAAGGACCCCAACTGCCGTGAATTGCAGGAGGCGTTGGCGCTTTTGGGACGCATTGTTGATTTTGACACCACTGAAACAAGGATAATAAAATAACTAGTTGGTTTGGTATTTAGCCTTGAGGCAAGTTACATGAACTTCCCTAAATGTATAAATAATCGACTTAATCGATAAAAAATAAATTAATTTGTGAGTTATTAGAAGTATTCCGAATGGACTTAATACACATCTTTGAAAACGAATGAACACGTTAACTCGGAGTATTTTCTAAAAGCAAATTTTCAAAAATCAATAATTTTAATAATTGAGCCAGTTTTTTTGTAGGACTTTAATTGTTTAGTATGTTCATTAAGACCAAGCATTTATCGTTATAATATATCATCTAATTTTAATTTTAGCAAATGTCAAAAAAACTACTCATTTTCTTAATCTTTGAATAATTCTTAAAATTAAACTACTTGTCGTAAGGCCGTGATATTTCAGTAAGTTCTATAAGACCATGATATATATCGCCAAAAAAAGTTCCATGAAAATCGGCTTAAATTTTTTTTTCAACAGTTAATTACAAGAAAACGGCTCGGTAGATTTTCACCTAAAACTAATCAGTATCATTCCCAACTAATATTTTTCGAACAGTTTTTGATTTTTTAAAATCGATTCGGTAGTTTGAGCTTAAATGTGGACGAAAAGTTTAACACTTTTTTTCAAATTGCAAAGAAACGGTTGGGCAGATCGTCTCATAAAACTGACAAATTATAGTCCTCATTGAGATACACCAAATGGCTTTTAAATTTATGAAATTGGTTCAGGCGTTTTTGAGAAAACGTCGATGAAAGTTCTAATTTTGACAAATGCCAAAAAGACCATACTAATTTTTGCAAACTTTGACAAACTTTTAAAGCTAAACCAGTTGTCGTAGGGCTGTAATATTTTAGTATGATCTAGAAGACTATGGTATCTACCGTCAAAAAAAATCATAATAATCGTCAAAAAATTTTTTAACACTTTATTACAAGAAAACGGCCCGGCCGATCTCTACCAAAAACTAATCAGCACGATTCCCAATCAACATCTTTCGAACGGTTTTTGAATTTTCTTAATCGGTTCAGAATTGCAGGCTAAAACGTGGATGAATTTTTTTTCACTTTTCTGCGATTTATAAAGAAACATCTCAACCGATCGTTCCACAAAACTGACAAACGATAGTCCTCGTCGAGATACATCGAATGGCTTTTAAATTTTTGAAATCGGTCCAGCTGTTTTTGAGCAAACGTCGATTTACGGCAAAAAATCTGTTCACACGCACACACACACACACACACACATACATACTTTTTCCATTTGTTGGTCTCATTCGATTAGGAATGTCTTGTAACGTCGAGAAAACATAAAATTAGCGAGTCGGATTTTCTGATGAAAACATAAACTTCTCCTTCGGGAAGTTAATAATAAAAATATTAATACAGTCTAATTTTACGTGTATCTTACCATTCCTTCGCCGCAAGTAGTTCCCTCTGCTGCAGGTCGCAGCAGAGTCGAACAAACGCCGTCGAACTCGCACCAGAGCCTGGAGCATATCTCGTCCGGCGGTGAACAAGGAACAGGACCTTCGATATTAGAATCTCCTGGTTGATTTGAAAATGTTGTATTTGATGTGGAGCTGCTCAAATTGAATTGCATTCTGCATTGTTGAACTGCATCGTATAAAACACCTAAAGAGAAAGGAAAGGTTAATGAAACTAGTGGGGCACATGGCATCGTGCCTTAAGGCAAATTACTGGAACTTTCCGTACCGTAATTCGACATTGGAGGAATAAAAATAATAATTGTTTTGAATAATCTCAAATAGATCATTTATTACATACTATAAACTTATAAGTGCTTTTTAAATCGGGCGACGAACGTATTTTATGAACAAATTATGAGTACGTTTACAAGAGTTCATTTTTTTTTAAATTCGATTTTTTGATAATTAACTTCCCGTAGTTATAGGGTAAGTTATTGTAATCGTCCAAAAATCGAAATCGAAATTTTTTACATTTCTCGACGTTTTGAAGATTTCTGAACATTTTGGCATACTTCAGAAAAAATGGATGTGTGTGTGTGTTTGTGTGTATGCATGTATGGATACAATTTTTTGTCCACGTTTTCGGGCGCACGGATCAACCGATTTGAATGGTTCAAAAAACATTCGATTCTTATCGATAGGGAGATGTGTTGATTAGTTTTTGGCAAAGGCAGGTCCAGCAGTTACGGAGATAAAGAGCAAAGAGTGCAGAAAATAAAAATTGAGTTTTTGAAGGAACAGAGCATCCGATTTGAATGATCCAAAAAACATTCAATTTGTAATGACGGGAAGAAGTGGTGATTAGTTTATGGCAAAGGCAGGCCCAGCGGTTTCGGAGATACAAAGCTAAATGTGCAAAAAATTTTAGCTTTTGAGGGAACAAAACGTCCGATTTGAATGATTCAAAGAACTTTCTGCTTGTTTTAACAAAATAATTGATTTTGGAAAAAAAATTGTTTCAAAATTTTTGTTTCAAATTTTTTTGTTTCAATTTTTTAAAAATTTTGATTTTTTTTTTGAAAATTCTCAAAATTTCTAAATTTTCTGTAGATGCATTTTTTGCACATCGTCTACTCAAGCAAAATATTTTTTGAATTACTCTAATCGGATGATCCGTTCTCTCAAAAACTGCATAACCATTTTAACACCCTTTGCGCTCCGTACCTCCGAAACGACAAAATTGCCTATTGCAAAAACGTCTCACGATCGAGTACGAACCGAATGATATTTTAATCATACAAATCGGTTATTCCATACTGTCGAAAATGTTGAGGACATTTGTTTGAACCATATAAAAAAACTTCAAAATTAAAAATCTTGGTACGGAACCCAAAAAGTTTACACAAAATGTGCACACAGTATTAAAATCTCTATAAAGTATCTGATAATTTGATGTACATATGTCCAATGAACATTTTTGACCGCCAAATGACACTTTTTTAGCTTATTTTTATAGAGTCAACAACCGCTGGACCTGCCTTCTCAAAAATTTAATCAGTTATTCATCTTGTTAATACAAGTAAAATGTTATTTGAATTATTCAAATCGGACGCTCCGTTCTCTTAAAAACTGAGTTACCGTTTTTGGCACTTTTTGCTCTGTATCTTCGGAACGGCTAGACCTGCCTTTGCCAAAAACTAATCAGCAAGTCTCCCTATCAGTAGGAATCGGATGTTTTTTGAATTATTCAAATCGGTTGATCGGTGTTCCCGAAATCGTCGATGAAAATTTGTATCCGCACACACACACACTCACCCACACACACACACACACATACTTCTTTTTTTTCTAAAGTATGCCCAAATATTCAGAAACATTTGAAACATAAAGATATATAAAAAATTTTCTGTTCTTTTGCGATTACTATAACTTGCCCTACGGGAAGTTAAAAATCTTGCTTGGAGGAGAAGGTGCATTTACCTGGAGGAGATTCTGGGAATTTATAAACTTGTGGTGGTGGATCTTCTAGACACTTTCCCAAGCCTTGGCTGAAATATAAATGTATATAATTTTGATGAGGGTGAAAATTTAGGGTCATATGATTTTTCAACACTTACTCCAGAAAATTAGTAATATCACGCCTACTGCATTTGGACCAGGCAACCTGAACGGCATCTGCCTCAAAACTAGGTGTCATCACATGAACCGTACTACCAGTTCTTCCCGTACAACCACCAGTAGCGCTATCATCGTGATACATACCGAAACTACAAAAAAAATAAATAAACAAGATATACAAATTAAAAGTATTATATTACCACAATATCTTACTTGTGGCCTAATTCGTGTGTTATCGTATGAGCCAAAGTTATCCCGTTGTCCTGGTTGACGCTGCACGATTTCCCTGGATTGCACATTCCTGCCACATTGGCGACGCCTAAGGTGCTAAAACAAACAACATACTGATATCATCATTAACTTCCCGTAGGGTAGTTATGGTAATGGGGCCGAAAATCGAAAATGAAATTTTTTGCATTTCTTCACCTTTTGAAAGCTTCTGAACATTTTACTGACATACCTCAGAAACTAAATGGATGTGTGTGTGTGCCTGTGTGTGTTTTGTATGTCCACATTTTCGGGCGCATGGATCAACCGATTTAAATTGTTCACAAAGCATCAAAAAACGTCAATAGTCTCTTTTTTAATTTTTTCTTTAATTTGCTCGTCATGTAGATAGAATCTCTTTTAATTTTTTCATTAGTTTAATGGCAGTTGAGTCTCTTTATTTTATTATTAGTTGCTCGTCGGTAGAGTTTTACATTATTTTTTTATTAGTTTGCTCGTCAGTAGAGTTCCTTTACATTATTTTTTCATTTTAGCTCGTCAGTAGAGTCTCTTATTTTTATTATAAGTTTGCTCTTCAGTAAAGTCCTTTTTTATTCTTTTGTCTAGTTTGCTTAATTTCTTTGTAGTTTTTGCTCACTAGTAAGTAGTATCTTAAATTTTTGTATAAATTCACTTGTCAGTAGAGTTCCTTTTTATTAACTTCCCGTAGGGTAAGTTATAGTAATGGGCCGAAAATTGGAATTGAAAATTTTTACATTTCTCGACGTTTTGAAGGTTTCTGAACATTTTGGCATACCTCAGAAAAAATGGATGTGTGTGTGTATGTAAACAAAAAACTTTCGATTCCTATTGATAAGGAGATGTGCTGATTAGTTTTTGGCAAAGGCAGGAACGGAGCATCCGATTTGAATGATCTAAAAAACATTCAATTAGTAATGACGGGGAAAAGTGATTATTAGTTTATCGCAAAGGCAGGCCTAACCATTTCGGAGATACAGAGCTAAATGTACAAAAAATGGCAGTTTTTGAGTGAACTAAGCGTCCGATTTGAATGATCTAAAAAACTTTCTGCTTGTACTGACAAAACAGTTGCTTTTGAGGATAAACAATAATTATATCTTTTTTTATTTTCCATAAAATTTTCGTATTTTTGGATTATAAATTCAAAAATTACCCAGGCTAAGCACAGTCTAAGCGCCACTCTTTGTGAAAAATCGTATTAAAAAATGTGAAAATGCCGCCCAGCTAAGCACAGTATAAGTGAAATGTCGCACAGAATTATTTGCAAATGCGTTTAGACTGTGACTATACGGGAGCACGTTTTCAATTTTGTGTAAATTAGGCAACTATTTTTTTTTTGAAATTGAATTCGAAATGAAATGACGATTGTTAATGTTCTGGATATAAATTGATTTATGATTTATGATTTACATTTGATTTGCTCTGATATAACAAACAAGATAGCAAACATAATGAAAGTTACAGTATTTGTAATATATTAATATTTGAAAACGTTTAAAATTTCTCGAATATTTCATTACGGTAAGGAAAGTTCCAGCAATTTGCCTCAAGGCACGATGCCATAAACCACTAGTTTTTTACTTACATCAGTCATCCCACAGACTTACCTACATGATCCACCATCGTCTTCATTTACTTTTTCTGATGGATTGGCGTCACCAGTACATAGACTTGTCCTGGTCACCAGGACAGCTGCATCGTGGTGCAGGGCATGGTGATCACTTGCTGTGTTCGCTAATCTTTGCCAGCGGCAGAATTTTTTTAACACGTTTGAATAACCACCTAGAGATAAAAAGATATAGTGAATGCTTATAGTTGGTTCAATAGTATATGGTTTATTTTACCATTATTCCAATTAGATTTATCAGCCAAAGCAATGTGTCTTTTACTCCTGCTTGTACCAGGAGGGTTGTCGGTGATTTTTACGTCACCATCTTCATGAATATTGTGTTTGTGATCTATATGAGCTAATTCTTGCTCCAGAAGGACGTCCAGGTCGTCTTCTAGTAAAACTATGCGCACCACAGCAACGTGGACGAAGTTTCCTAATGAGGGGTCTTGGTAAATTGAATTTACCTAAAAAAATAAGAACTAAGTGTAAGTAGACTAATAGACATATTATTATACTGAGTTGCAGTCGGGCAATCAAATGTTAGAAATGTTAGAAACATACAGGGTGTCTGTTCTAAGTGTGCTGCCAATTATTCCAACTTTATTGAATAACGATTAAATAATTTTTTGTAGGCTATTTTTAGATATACTTTAAAACATTTGCAAAAAATTAGTTATTCTTTTATAATCAATTTCGAAGTAAGGAATAGTTGGAGGGTGAAAATCTAAGGTTGTATATATTTTCCAATTTCGCAGTATGAAAAAATTAAGAAATTGACAACTCTTGAAAATGCTTTTCTAAGAAAAATTAATTAATTAATATAATTAAAAAGTTCAAAAAAATCTTAATTTAAATTCAGTGAAAAATATTTACTGACTGAAAACGGAATGAAAATTCATTAGATTACTTAAATTATTATTATTAAAAATGATTTTATAGCAGGGTGAAAATTTAACTTTTAATTTCATTTAACGTTTAATTTAATAACAATTAAATAACTTTTTGCAGGCTAATGATATTTTTAGATATACTTTAAGACATTTGCAACAAAATTAGTGATTTTTTTTATCAACAAATTACGACGTACTGAAGTAGTAGGAGTGTTGAATCTAAGGTTGTATATATTTTCCAATTCCACAGTATGAAAAAATTAAGTAAAGAGATTGACAACCCTTAAAAATGCTTTTCTAAAAAAAATTAATTAATTAATATAATTAATAAGCTTAAGAAAATCCTAATTTAAATTCAGTGAAAAATAATTACTGACTGAAAACGGAATGAAAATTAATACGATTACTTAAATCACTATTATTAAAAAGGGTTTTAAAGCAGGGTGAAAATTTAGGGTCGTGTGGTTTTTTAATTAAGCAATAGAATTTTTTTTCTATCTCTGTTTAAACATTAACTATAATAGTTTTTTTGATACTTTGTTTATATCAATGTCTATAACATTATTTTTTTAAATTTGTAGATCTACTGATAATGTAAAATTTTTTATCGAAAAGATAGAAAAAATAAAGATTAAAATGTAAATATTTGCTTGTTGTAAATTTTTCGTACATTTTGCCTATTTATTTTTAATCTAGATTTTTCAAAATTTCGAATCGTAGCAATAAAATAATGAAAATATAGTAATTTTTATCTAGTTTCTGCTAAGCTAACTAGATAAGAGTTGATGTGAAAAACCATTTTGAATCCATATATAGCAAATTTACGAACTACATAAGGGTTCACACTCATTTTATTCCATAAATTTTGTATAAGACTATATAAAACATTTTATATGGAAAAGTAGTAAATTTTATCGAGTTTCTACTAAAATAATTAGAAAAGAGTGTCCTGACCAAAGTTTTCAAGGTATTTAACAAAATGTTAAAAAATGTCTTAAGGATGAGTCATACTCATTTTATTCAAAAATATCGTATAAATTTATATAAAAGTGTTTATATGGAAAAGCAGTAAATTTTATTAAGTATCTGCCAGGATAGTTAGAAAAGAGTGTCCTGACCAAAGTTTTCAAGTTATTTATACAAATGTAAAAAACAGTCCTGAACTCCCCAAATATTACAACATGTAAGGGCCAAATTCTAACTAGCTGTATTACGTCTTGTGGGTTACTTGGTAATTGTTTATCATTTTATTCACAATTTAACAATTATTTTACCATGTTCATAATTGTCAACAAATATGCTTCAATATCTGTATCGCTGTGGAAGTTCACCATCGATTTGTCAGCCACCAGCAAAGTTTCGACATGTCGAGGTCTGCTGATCGATCTTGCTCTTCTCGATAACAAATTACCCTAAAATGATAATAAAGAATTATTATTAATATAATAATTTATTTATTTATTATACATATGCAGGCTTTACCTGCTGTCTTTTTATTCTGGCGGTTTCGAATATCATGGTTCGTTTCTTTGGTTCTTTTGTTCCGCAATTGCCTGCGCGCCGTTTCTTCTTTCGTTTTCGTTTCCTATGCAAACCCTTAAATAGAAATTTATATATATATATATATATATATATATTAACAAAGTCTAATATATATATATATATATATATATATATACTAGATGACCCGACAGACGTTATCCTGAAACCACGCCTACATTTTTTTTGGCAGATGACAGTTTTCATTAGTTAGTTTTCAATGATGACATGTCGTTTTTTGCATTTTCCATTTATTTATACAATATTACTATATTTTTATAATCACATACTTCCTGAAAAATTTCTTTAACAAACTTCAGAAAGATTTATCAAAATCCGAATAATCTTTTAGGAAGAGTATATTTACATACGTCACTACAGAAAAGTTTTATATATAAGATATCTTATATATAAAAATGGAGCTCTCGATCAAATGATCCGCTAAAACTCGAAAACGGCTAAACCGATTTGGCCAGTCTTAGTCTTAAAAAATTTGTGCTAATCAGATTGTCGGAAAGGTGAGATATTATTTCAAAATCGCGTAGAAATTTTACATTTTTAATTTGAACATTTTTGTAGAAGCTAAATTTGAATAAAACAATGGACGGTGGCTAATACGTCGAATGTCAAACGTTCTTGACAGATGATGTTCAAGTACGTTTAATAGGATGCTGTACGTGAATATTATTTAATTATGATTAAATTGTAGTAAGTAGTTTTGTTTGTAGTTTTATTTATACACAAAAACATTATGAAACGGATTGCAAGTGTTACTAGAAACTCAAAATTTTTTGAAATGTTAATATGAAAATGCATTTTTGGCGTTGTAGCACTTTTTTGCAAATCATATTTATCTCAAACACGGTGCTCTGAAAGAGCCGATTTGTATAATTATATACTCATTGGTATTTATAAAAAAAATTCTTGGTTATATTATTTTTTATTTATGTTATTTAAATTCAGAACCTAAATTTGGTATCGATCAAAGGGACAAAAAGCATTTTGTTGAATAACATTTTCCCAGTTATAATTTCCCAGAAAAATAAATAATAATATATGAAGGTCCGGGGTTAAAATGGTCTACCACCAATGTGTCAAAAACCAGTAAAGTTAAGCATTGTTTAACAACAATATTTGAAAGTAGAGGTAAAAAGATGTACAACCAGCTATAACCTTGATTTGAAAACGGTAATCTTTGAAATGGAGGAGATAAACGGTAATCTTTGAAAATGCATATTAAAAGTATTTTCTTCCGTTGGTAGTTTTTTAGCATTATTTAAAAATGGAATTATTCTGTGAAATACCTTTAAAATTAAAATATAATATTAAAATAAGACCTATAGGGTAAAAGGGTCTAGATAACAAATTTTTGAAAGACATAAAAAAACACATTACTACAATGATGAAGTAGCTGACAGTTGTACTGATGTAGTCAGATAATTGTTCGTTTGAAATATGTTATTTGCTGTGATATAATCATTTTGGTTTTCACAATATAGTTTATATTTGTTCAAAGTCAAACTGGACCTTTGTGCCTCGCCCTGCTCTACATATATACTTTTTATTAAATTTACTTTAATTCATCGAATGTTATCTGAAACTTTTCAAAAAGCAGGCCAAAGAAGAAATACTTAATGTTTATAGGCTCAGTAGTATTATTTACAATTATACACAAAATCCAGAATCCAAAGAGAATCTGAAAAACTTGAAACGTAATCAATAAGTCGAAAGACCAAAAAAGACTTGGATTGGATTATAACATATTTTCTATGGAAAGTGTATAAAACTTCCAGTTTGATTGTATTGACGAAATGTAGACAAACTAATGGGGTTTATTGTTTTTATAATACCTCATTGTATAGAGAGCATTCAAAACAACACATCCTTATACACTAAAAGTATTAATATTTTTGATTTTCTAGAAATTGTTTAGAATATACCTTACATAGCAAAACAACGTTTGCCGGGTCAGCTAGTATAAAATAAATATATATCGTACCTCTGCTTGTAGCGTTGATCTCTTGAACAAAACATGAGGCCTGTCACCTAATTCGCTGGGTTCATGTACCCCACT